>NC_086381.1:56618088-56683088 GCF_036588685.1 Mytilus trossulus | reverse complement strand
ATTGAATTTGGGGGGGGGGGGGGTGTTTGTTTGTTTGTTTGTTTGTTTGTTTGTTTGTTTGTTTCTGTATGGGGTCTATATTATTGTTACCGGAGAAGTTTCATGTTTAGTTTGGAAAGTTTTTCTTTTATTTTAGGTACAGCGCGCGCGCCACATCACGTGACACGGGTTTATAATAACGAAAAGATAGTCTTTTTATTCCTTTTTAGGTGGGGACTTTGAACAGACAACATGTATAGAGACGGAATGCACACAATGTAATTTCTTTTGTCATTGTAGGAAATTGACATTTTGATGACAGTTCACAAACAGTGCATGATTTGGATTTATTTGATCCGGTGTAACTTTAAAACACATTTATGGATTATTTTCTGATAATGTACATTTTTCAGCACCTGTTTGTAACACAGATTAGTATTTCAATCTCGGAGCGGACATTTTATTGTAGGCTTTTACTGAAATTTACGGACCTAGCAAGCAATTTTTACGGCATTGCAATTTTTTTTCTCTAGGAAAAGCTTTGAGAGATATCTGCACCAAATTTTTTTACAAACTTTTAGTACATGTATGCCCTGCTGACTGCAAATTTTGAGGTCGATTGTATTCGTAGTTTCAGAGTACATGTGGATTTTTTTTTCAGAAGTGACGCAAGAACAATATTAAATTTCAATTTTTCATGAAACATGATTGATTGATCATGAAACATGATTGATTGATCATGATCATGATTGATTGACCATGATTGATTGATTGATTTATTGATTAGTTGGTTGGTTGGTAAAACACGTTGGATAGGGCCAATTCAAACAGCGAAAAAGAAACAAAAAAGATCTTGGACCCTATATTAAACACACGAGACGGAAACATGATTGATTGATTGGTTGGTTGGTTGGTTGGTTGGTTGGTTGGTTGGTTGGTTGGTTAAACACGTTGGATAGGGCCAATTGAAACAGCGAAAAAGAAACAAAGAAGATCTTGGACCTTATATTAAACACACGAGACGAGACGGAAACTTGATTGATCATGATTGATTGATTGATTGATTGATTGATTGATTGATTGATTGATTGATTGGTTGGTTGGTTGGTTGGTTGGTTGGTTGGTTGGTTAAACACGTTGGATAGGGCCAATTGAAACAGCGAAAAAGAAACAAAGAAGATCTTGGACCCTATATTAAACACACGAGACGAGACGGAAACTTGATTGATTGATCATGATTGATTGATTGATTGATTGATTGATTGATTGATTGGTTGGTTGGTTGGTTGGTTGGTTGGTTGGTTGGTTGGTTGGTTGGTTGGTTAAACACGTTGGATAGGGCCAATTGAAACAGCGAAAAAGAAACAAAGAAGATCTTGGACCCTATATTAAACACACGAGACGAGACGGAAACATGATTGATTGATCATGATTGATTGATCATGATTGATTGATTGATTGATTGATTGATTGATTGGTTGGTTGGTTGGTTGGTTAAACACGTTGGAAAGGGTCAATTGAAACAGCGAAAAAGAAACAAAGGAGATCTTGAACCCTATATTAAACACATGAGACGGAAACATGATTGATTGATTGATTAATCATGATCATGATTGGTTGATTGATCATGATCATGATTTGTTGATTGATCATTATTGATTGATCATGATTGGTTGGTTGGTTGGTTGGTTGGCAAACACACATAAAAATCTTCAAGTCGTGCCCCAAATCACATATGTACATGACCTTGACCTTTGACCTTGTGACCTTTGTCAAGGTCATTGCTTCACAATGTCATTGCAAAAGACCCTATGGGTCAAGGACCTTTTGTTTAAGTGTTTTGCCTAATAATGGCTTTTTATAAACCATCAATGGGGGTTATGTCCCTTACATAATGGTAAAACCAATACAGTCATAATGTAACAAAGTTGCCCCTTGAAGTACTGAACATTTTTCACTGCTTAAATTTTCTGTATCTATAACCATTCAAGAATTATAGGGAAATCAAAGACATATGAAAATCTAAAATATGACCTTGACCTTTGACCTTGACCTTATTTTCTAAGTTAGGACCCAGGGGGCTCAAATAAAAACATTCCAGGGTTATACGGTTAACGGTTTATGAGTTAAAAAAACATACCGACAAATTTATTCCGTAAAGGTACATAACTCCTATAAAATTTCATCGAATCGCTTCGATCCAAATTAGCGAAAAATTCCTGAGGATGTAACGAACAATTTGTAAAAAGAATTTTGTCGCTTTCTTATTTTGTTACGAAGGAGATGCACACACATGACAAACAGTGAATAGGGAGATAACTCTTACAAAGAAAATGGTTCGGCTTAGCAGGGTGAAATTTAAAAGCGCATAACCTATACGATACAATATGAAAAAAATCTAAGCGACATATTGCGAAACAAACATTTATCGCAAGAACAAAATTTGGCGGAAGAAAAAAAAAAAAAAGATAATAATAATAATAATAATAATCAGAACAAATACAATAGGCTTTCCACAGAAAAGTGGAAAGACCTAATAATCAGAACAAATACAATAGGCTTTCCACAGAAAAGTGGAAAGACCTAATAATATGGAAAAAACTGGAGTTGTCGTTCGTTTTCCGTTGAAAGGATAGATAGCCAACCTATATTCAGTTGTAAGTGGAGGGTTAAAAAAAAAAGGGGGGGGGGGGCAAAAGGGGGTCTCGGGGAGATTTTTTTAATTTTTTTATTAACGGAACAGAATGGTTAAAAAGGTTTTTTACAATATAAATCAATTGCTTTTTTAAAGCAATTGTAGGGGGTCTTTCCCCCTTTAAAATTAATTGAATTTGGGGGGGGGGGGGGTGTTTGTTTGTTTGTTTGTTTGTTTGTTTGTTTGTTTGTTTCTGTATGGGGTCTATATTATTGTTACCGGAGAAGTTTCATGTTTAGTTTGGAAAGTTTTTCTTTTATTTTAGGTACAGCGCGCGCGCCACATCACGTGACACGGGTTTATAATAACGAAAAGATAGTCTTTTTATTCCTTTTTAGGTGGGGACTTTGAACAGACAACATGTATAGAGACGGAATGCACACAATGTAATTTCTTTTGTCATTGTAGGAAATTGACATTTTGATGACAGTTCACAAACAGTGCATGATTTGGATTTATTTGATCCGGTGTAACTTTAAAACACATTTATGGATTATTTTCTGATAATGTACATTTTTCAGCACCTGTTTGTAACACAGATTAGTATTTCAATCTCGGAGCGGACATTTTATTGTAGGCTTTTACTGAAATTTACGGACCTAGCAAGCAATTTTTACGGCATTGCAATTTTTTTTCTCTAGGAAAAGCTTTGAGAGATATCTGCACCAAATTTTTTTACAAACTTTTAGTACATGTATGCCCTGCTGACTGCAAATTTTGAGGTCGATTGTATTCGTAGTTTCAGAGTACATGTGGATTTTTTTTTCAGAAGTGACGCAAGAACAATATTAAATTTCAATTTTTCATGAAACATGATTGATTGATCATGAAACATGATTGATTGATCATGATCATGATTGATTGACCATGATTGATTGATTGATTTATTGATTAGTTGGTTGGTTGGTAAAACACGTTGGATAGGGCCAATTCAAACAGCGAAAAAGAAACAAAAAAGATCTTGGACCCTATATTAAACACACGAGACGGAAACATGATTGATTGATTGGTTGGTTGGTTGGTTGGTTGGTTGGTTGGTTGGTTGGTTGGTTGGTTAAACACGTTGGATAGGGCCAATTGAAACAGCGAAAAAGAAACAAAGAAGATCTTGGACCTTATATTAAACACACGAGACGAGACGGAAACTTGATTGATCATGATTGATTGATTGATTGATTGATTGATTGATTGATTGATTGATTGATTGGTTGGTTGGTTGGTTGGTTGGTTGGTTGGTTGGTTAAACACGTTGGATAGGGCCAATTGAAACAGCGAAAAAGAAACAAAGAAGATCTTGGACCCTATATTAAACACACGAGACGAGACGGAAACTTGATTGATTGATCATGATTGATTGATTGATTGATTGATTGATTGATTGATTGGTTGGTTGGTTGGTTGGTTGGTTGGTTGGTTGGTTGGTTGGTTGGTTGGTTAAACACGTTGGATAGGGCCAATTGAAACAGCGAAAAAGAAACAAAGAAGATCTTGGACCCTATATTAAACACACGAGACGAGACGGAAACATGATTGATTGATCATGATTGATTGATCATGATTGATTGATTGATTGATTGATTGATTGATTGGTTGGTTGGTTGGTTGGTTAAACACGTTGGAAAGGGTCAATTGAAACAGCGAAAAAGAAACAAAGGAGATCTTGAACCCTATATTAAACACATGAGACGGAAACATGATTGATTGATTGATTAATCATGATCATGATTGGTTGATTGATCATGATCATGATTTGTTGATTGATCATTATTGATTGATCATGATTGGTTGGTTGGTTGGTTGGTTGGCAAACACACATAAAAATCTTCAAGTCGTGCCCCAAATCACATATGTACATGACCTTGACCTTTGACCTTGTGACCTTTGTCAAGGTCATTGCTTCACAATGTCATTGCAAAAGACCCTATGGGTCAAGGACCTTTTGTTTAAGTGTTTTGCCTAATAATGGCTTTTTATAAACCATCAATGGGGGTTATGTCCCTTACATAATGGTAAAACCAATACAGTCATAATGTAACAAAGTTGCCCCTTGAAGTACTGAACATTTTTCACTGCTTAAATTTTCTGTATCTATAACCATTCAAGAATTATAGGGAAATCAAAGACATATGAAAATCTAAAATATGACCTTGACCTTTGACCTTGACCTTATTTTCTAAGTTAGGACCCAGGGGGCTCAAATAAAAACATTCCAGGGTTATACGGTTAACGGTTTATGAGTTAAAAAAACATACCGACAAATTTATTCCGTAAAGGTACATAACTCCTATAAAATTTCATCGAATCGCTTCGATCCAAATTAGCGAAAAATTCCTGAGGATGTAACGAACAATTTGTAAAAAGAATTTTGTCGCTTTCTTATTTTGTTACGAAGGAGATGCACACACATGACAAACAGTGAATAGGGAGATAACTCTTACAAAGAAAATGGTTCGGCTTAGCAGGGTGAAATTTAAAAGCGCATAACCTATACGATACAATATGAAAAAAATCTAAGCGACATATTGCGAAACAAACATTTATCGCAAGAACAAAATTTGGCGGAAGAAAAAAAAAAAAAAGATAATAATAATAATAATAATAATCAGAACAAATACAATAGGCTTTCCACAGAAAAGTGGAAAGACCTAATAATCAGAACAAATACAATAGGCTTTCCACAGAAAAGTGGAAAGACCTAATAATATGGAAAAAACTGGAGTTGTCGTTCGTTTTCCGTTGAAAGGATAGATAGCACACAACCTATATTCAGTTGTAAGTGGAGGGTTAAAAAAAAAAGGGGGGGGGGGCAAAAGGGGGTCTCGGGGAGATTTTTTTAATTTTTTTATTAACGGAACAGAATGGTTAAAAAGGTTTTTTACAATATAAATCAATTGCTTTTTTAAAGCAATTGTAGGGGGTCTTTCCCCCTTTAAAATTAATTGAATTTGGGGGGGGGGGGGTGTTTGTTTGTTTGTTTGTTTGTTTGTTTGTTTGTTTGTTTCTGTATGGGGTCTATATTATTGTTACCGGAGAAGTTTCATGTTTAGTTTGGAAAGTTTTTCTTTTATTTTAGGTACAGCGCGCGCGCCACATCACGTGACACGGGTTTATAATAACGAAAAGATAGTCTTTTTATTCCTTTTTAGGTGGGGACTTTGAACAGACAACATGTATAGAGACGGAATGCACACAATGTAATTTCTTTTGTCATTGTAGGAAATTGACATTTTGATGACAGTTCACAAACAGTGCATGATTTGGATTTATTTGATCCGGTGTAACTTTAAAACACATTTATGGATTATTTTCTGATAATGTACATTTTTCAGCACCTGTTTGTAACACAGATTAGTATTTCAATCTCGGAGCGGACATTTTATTGTAGGCTTTTACTGAAATTTACGGACCTAGCAAGCAATTTTTACGGCATTGCAATTTTTTTTCTCTAGGAAAAGCTTTGAGAGATATCTGCACCAAATTTTTTTACAAACTTTTAGTACATGTATGCCCTGCTGACTGCAAATTTTGAGGTCGATTGTATTCGTAGTTTCAGAGTACATGTGGATTTTTTTTTCAGAAGTGACGCAAGAACAATATTAAATTTCAATTTTTCATGAAACATGATTGATTGATCATGAAACATGATTGATTGATCATGATCATGATTGATTGACCATGATTGATTGATTGATTTATTGATTAGTTGGTTGGTTGGTAAAACACGTTGGATAGGGCCAATTCAAACAGCGAAAAAGAAACAAAAAAGATCTTGGACCCTATATTAAACACACGAGACGGAAACATGATTGATTGATTGGTTGGTTGGTTGGTTGGTTGGTTGGTTGGTTGGTTGGTTGGTTGGTTAAACACGTTGGATAGGGCCAATTGAAACAGCGAAAAAGAAACAAAGAAGATCTTGGACCTTATATTAAACACACGAGACGAGACGGAAACTTGATTGATCATGATTGATTGATTGATTGATTGATTGATTGATTGATTGATTGATTGATTGGTTGGTTGGTTGGTTGGTTGGTTGGTTGGTTGGTTAAACACGTTGGATAGGGCCAATTGAAACAGCGAAAAAGAAACAAAGAAGATCTTGGACCCTATATTAAACACACGAGACGAGACGGAAACTTGATTGATTGATCATGATTGATTGATTGATTGATTGATTGATTGATTGATTGGTTGGTTGGTTGGTTGGTTGGTTGGTTGGTTGGTTGGTTGGTTGGTTGGTTAAACACGTTGGATAGGGCCAATTGAAACAGCGAAAAAGAAACAAAGAAGATCTTGGACCCTATATTAAACACACGAGACGAGACGGAAACATGATTGATTGATCATGATTGATTGATCATGATTGATTGATTGATTGATTGATTGATTGATTGGTTGGTTGGTTGGTTGGTTAAACACGTTGGAAAGGGTCAATTGAAACAGCGAAAAAGAAACAAAGGAGATCTTGAACCCTATATTAAACACATGAGACGGAAACATGATTGATTGATTGATTAATCATGATCATGATTGGTTGATTGATCATGATCATGATTTGTTGATTGATCATTATTGATTGATCATGATTGGTTGGTTGGTTGGTTGGTTGGCAAACACACATAAAAATCTTCAAGTCGTGCCCCAAATCACATATGTACATGACCTTGACCTTTGACCTTGTGACCTTTGTCAAGGTCATTGCTTCACAATGTCATTGCAAAAGACCCTATGGGTCAAGGACCTTTTGTTTAAGTGTTTTGCCTAATAATGGCTTTTTATAAACCATCAATGGGGGTTATGTCCCTTACATAATGGTAAAACCAATACAGTCATAATGTAACAAAGTTGCCCCTTGAAGTACTGAACATTTTTCACTGCTTAAATTTTCTGTATCTATAACCATTCAAGAATTATAGGGAAATCAAAGACATATGAAAATCTAAAATATGACCTTGACCTTTGACCTTGACCTTATTTTCTAAGTTAGGACCCAGGGGGCTCAAATAAAAACATTCCAGGGTTATACGGTTAACGGTTTATGAGTTAAAAAAACATACCGACAAATTTATTCCGTAAAGGTACATAACTCCTATAAAATTTCATCGAATCGCTTCGATCCAAATTAGCGAAAAATTCCTGAGGATGTAACGAACAATTTGTAAAAAGAATTTTGTCGCTTTCTTATTTTGTTACGAAGGAGATGCACACACATGACAAACAGTGAATAGGGAGATAACTCTTACAAAGAAAATGGTTCGGCTTAGCAGGGTGAAATTTAAAAGCGCATAACCTATACGATACAATATGAAAAAAATCTAAGCGACATATTGCGAAACAAACATTTATCGCAAGAACAAAATTTGGCGGAAGAAAAAAAAAAAAAAGATAATAATAATAATAATAATAATCAGAACAAATACAATAGGCTTTCCACAGAAAAGTGGAAAGACCTAATAATCAGAACAAATACAATAGGCTTTCCACAGAAAAGTGGAAAGACCTAATAATATGGAAAAAACTGGAGTTGTCGTTCGTTTTCCGTTGAAAGGATAGATAGCACACAACCTATATTCAGTTGTAAGTGGAGGGTTAAAAAAAAAAGGGGGGGGGGGGCAAAAGGGGGTCTCGGGGAGATTTTTTTAATTTTTTTATTAACGGAACAGAATGGTTAAAAAGGTTTTTTACAATATAAATCAATTGCTTTTTTAAAGCAATTGTAGGGGGTCTTTCCCCCTTTAAAATTAATTGAATTTGGGGGGGGGGGGGTGTTTGTTTGTTTGTTTGTTTGTTTGTTTGTTTGTTTGTTTCTGTATGGGGTCTATATTATTGTTACCGGAGAAGTTTCATGTTTAGTTTGGAAAGTTTTTCTTTTATTTTAGGTACAGCGCGCGCGCCACATCACGTGACACGGGTTTATAATAACGAAAAGATAGTCTTTTTATTCCTTTTTAGGTGGGGACTTTGAACAGACAACATGTATAGAGACGGAATGCACACAATGTAATTTCTTTTGTCATTGTAGGAAATTGACATTTTGATGACAGTTCACAAACAGTGCATGATTTGGATTTATTTGATCCGGTGTAACTTTAAAACACATTTATGGATTATTTTCTGATAATGTACATTTTTCAGCACCTGTTTGTAACACAGATTAGTATTTCAATCTCGGAGCGGACATTTTATTGTAGGCTTTTACTGAAATTTACGGACCTAGCAAGCAATTTTTACGGCATTGCAATTTTTTTTCTCTAGGAAAAGCTTTGAGAGATATCTGCACCAAATTTTTTTACAAACTTTTAGTACATGTATGCCCTGCTGACTGCAAATTTTGAGGTCGATTGTATTCGTAGTTTCAGAGTACATGTGGATTTTTTTTTCAGAAGTGACGCAAGAACAATATTAAATTTCAATTTTTCATGAAACATGATTGATTGATCATGAAACATGATTGATTGATCATGATCATGATTGATTGACCATGATTGATTGATTGATTTATTGATTAGTTGGTTGGTTGGTAAAACACGTTGGATAGGGCCAATTCAAACAGCGAAAAAGAAACAAAAAAGATCTTGGACCCTATATTAAACACACGAGACGGAAACATGATTGATTGATTGGTTGGTTGGTTGGTTGGTTGGTTGGTTGGTTGGTTGGTTGGTTGGTTAAACACGTTGGATAGGGCCAATTGAAACAGCGAAAAAGAAACAAAGAAGATCTTGGACCTTATATTAAACACACGAGACGAGACGGAAACTTGATTGATCATTGATTGATTGATTGATTGATTGATTGATTGATTGATTGATTGATTGGTTGGTTGGTTGGTTGGTTGGTTGGTTGGTTGGTTAAACACGTTGGATAGGGCCAATTGAAACAGCGAAAAAGAAACAAAGAAGATCTTGGACCCTATATTAAACACACGAGACGAGACGGAAACTTGATTGATTGATCATGATTGATTGATTGATTGATTGATTGATTGATTGATTGGTTGGTTGGTTGGTTGGTTGGTTGGTTGGTTGGTTGGTTGGTTGGTTGGTTAAACACGTTGGATAGGGCCAATTGAAACAGCGAAAAAGAAACAAAGAAGATCTTGGACCCTATATTAAACACACGAGACGAGACGGAAACATGATTGATTGATCATGATTGATTGATCATGATTGATTGATTGATTGATTGATTGATTGATTGGTTGGTTGGTTGGTTGGTTAAACACGTTGGAAAGGGTCAATTGAAACAGCGAAAAAGAAACAAAGGAGATCTTGAACCCTATATTAAACACATGAGACGGAAACATGATTGATTGATTGATTAATCATGATCATGATTGGTTGATTGATCATGATCATGATTTGTTGATTGATCATTATTGATTGATCATGATTGGTTGGTTGGTTGGTTGGTTGGCAAACACACATAAAAATCTTCAAGTCGTGCCCCAAATCACATATGTACATGACCTTGACCTTTGACCTTGTGACCTTTGTCAAGGTCATTGCTTCACAATGTCATTGCAAAAGACCCTATGGGTCAAGGACCTTTTGTTTAAGTGTTTTGCCTAATAATGGCTTTTTATAAACCATCAATGGGGGTTATGTCCCTTACATAATGGTAAAACCAATACAGTCATAATGTAACAAAGTTGCCCCTTGAAGTACTGAACATTTTTCACTGCTTAAATTTTCTGTATCTATAACCATTCAAGAATTATAGGGAAATCAAAGACATATGAAAATCTAAAATATGACCTTGACCTTTGACCTTGACCTTATTTTCTAAGTTAGGACCCAGGGGGCTCAAATAAAAACATTCCAGGGTTATACGGTTAACGGTTTATGAGTTAAAAAAACATACCGACAAATTTATTCCGTAAAGGTACATAACTCCTATAAAATTTCATCGAATCGCTTCGATCCAAATTAGCGAAAAATTCCTGAGGATGTAACGAACAATTTGTAAAAAGAATTTTGTCGCTTTCTTATTTTGTTACGAAGGAGATGCACACACATGACAAACAGTGAATAGGGAGATAACTCTTACAAAGAAAATGGTTCGGCTTAGCAGGGTGAAATTTAAAAGCGCATAACCTATACGATACAATATGAAAAAAATCTAAGCGACATATTGCGAAACAAACATTTATCGCAAGAACAAAATTTGGCGGAAGAAAAAAAAAAAAAAGATAATAATAATAATAATAATAATCAGAACAAATACAATAGGCTTTCCACAGAAAAGTGGAAAGACCTAATAATCAGAACAAATACAATAGGCTTTCCACAGAAAAGTGGAAAGACCTAATAATATGGAAAAAACTGGAGTTGTCGTTCGTTTTCCGTTGAAAGGATAGATAGCACACAACCTATATTCAGTTGTAAGTGGAGGGTTAAAAAAAAAAGGGGGGGGGGCAAAAGGGGGTCTCGGGGAGATTTTTTTAATTTTTTTATTAACGGAACAGAATGGTTAAAAAGGTTTTTTACAATATAAATCAATTGCTTTTTTAAAGCAATTGTAGGGGGTCTTTCCCCCTTTAAAATTAATTGAATTTGGGGGGGGGGGGGGGGGGTGTTTGTTTGTTTGTTTGTTTGTTTGTTTGTTTGTTTGTTTCTGTATGGGGTCTATATTATTGTTACCGGAGAAGTTTCATGTTTAGTTTGGAAAGTTTTTCTTTTATTTTAGGTACAGCGCGCGCGCCACATCACGTGACACGGGTTTATAATAACGAAAAGATAGTCTTTTTATTCCTTTTTAGGTGGGGACTTTGAACAGACAACATGTATAGAGACGGAATGCACACAATGTAATTTCTTTTGTCATTGTAGGAAATTGACATTTTGATGACAGTTCACAAACAGTGCATGATTTGGATTTATTTGATCCGGTGTAACTTTAAAACACATTTATGGATTATTTTCTGATAATGTACATTTTTCAGCACCTGTTTGTAACACAGATTAGTATTTCAATCTCGGAGCGGACATTTTATTGTAGGCTTTTACTGAAATTTACGGACCTAGCAAGCAATTTTTACGGCATTGCAATTTTTTTTCTCTAGGAAAAGCTTTGAGAGATATCTGCACCAAATTTTTTTACAAACTTTTAGTACATGTATGCCCTGCTGACTGCAAATTTTGAGGTCGATTGTATTCGTAGTTTCAGAGTACATGTGGATTTTTTTTTCAGAAGTGACGCAAGAACAATATTAAATTTCAATTTTTCATGAAACATGATTGATTGATCATGAAACATGATTGATTGATCATGATCATGATTGATTGACCATGATTGATTGATTGATTTATTGATTAGTTGGTTGGTTGGTAAAACACGTTGGATAGGGCCAATTCAAACAGCGAAAAAGAAACAAAAAAGATCTTGGACCCTATATTAAACACACGAGACGGAAACATGATTGATTGATTGGTTGGTTGGTTGGTTGGTTGGTTGGTTGGTTGGTTGGTTGGTTGGTTAAACACGTTGGATAGAGCCAATTGAAACAGCGAAAAAGAAACAAAGAAGATCTTGGACCTTATATTAAACACACGAGACGAGACGGAAACTTGATTGATCATGATTGATTGATTGATTGATTGATTGATTGATTGATTGATTGATTGATTGATTGGTTGGTTGGTTGGTTGGTTGGTTGGTTGGTTGGTTAAACACGTTGGATAGGGCCAATTGAAACAGCGAAAAAGAAACAAAGAAGATCTTGGACCCTATATTAAACACACGAGACGAGACGGAAACTTGATTGATTGATCATGATTGATTGATTGATTGATTGATTGATTGATTGATTGGTTGGTTGGTTGGTTGGTTGGTTGGTTGGTTGGTTGGTTGGTTGGTTGGTTAAACACGTTGGATAGGGCCAATTGAAACAGCGAAAAAGAAACAAAGAAGATCTTGGACCCTATATTAAACACACGAGACGAGACGGAAACATGATTGATTGATCATGATTGATTGATCATGATTGATTGATTGATTGATTGATTGATTGATTGGTTGGTTGGTTGGTTGGTTAAACACGTTGGAAAGGGTCAATTGAAACAGCGAAAAAGAAACAAAGGAGATCTTGAACCCTATATTAAACACATGAGACGGAAACATGATTGATTGATTGATTAATCATGATCATGATTGGTTGATTGATCATGATCATGATTTGTTGATTGATCATTATTGATTGATCATGATTGGTTGGTTGGTTGGTTGGTTGGCAAACACACATAAAAATCTTCAAGTCGTGCCCCAAATCACATATGTACATGACCTTGACCTTTGACCTTGTGACCTTTGTCAAGGTCATTGCTTCACAATGTCATTGCAAAAGACCCTATGGGTCAAGGACCTTTTGTTTAAGTGTTTTGCCTAATAATGGCTTTTTATAAACCATCAATGGGGGTTATGTCCCTTACATAATGGTAAAACCAATACAGTCATAATGTAACAAAGTTGCCCCTTGAAGTACTGAACATTTTTCACTGCTTAAATTTTCTGTATCTATAACCATTCAAGAATTATAGGGAAATCAAAGACATATGAAAATCTAAAATATGACCTTGACCTTTGACCTTGACCTTATTTTCTAAGTTAGGACCCAGGGGGCTCAAATAAAAACATTCCAGGGTTATACGGTTAACGGTTTATGAGTTAAAAAAACATACCGACAAATTTATTCCGTAAAGGTACATAACTCCTATAAAATTTCATCGAATCGCTTCGATCCAAATTAGCGAAAAATTCCTGAGGATGTAACGAACAATTTGTAAAAAGAATTTTGTCGCTTTCTTATTTTGTTACGAAGGAGATGCACACACATGACAAACAGTGAATAGGGAGATAACTCTTACAAAGAAAATGGTTCGGCTTAGCAGGGTGAAATTTAAAAGCGCATAACCTATACGATACAATATGAAAAAAATCTAAGCGACATATTGCGAAACAAACATTTATCGCAAGAACAAAATTTGGCGGAAGAAAAAAAAAAAAAAGATAATAATAATAATAATAATAATCAGAACAAATACAATAGGCTTTCCACAGAAAAGTGGAAAGACCTAATAATCAGAACAAATACAATAGGCTTTCCACAGAAAAGTGGAAAGACCTAATAATATGGAAAAAACTGGAGTTGTCGTTCGTTTTCCGTTGAAAGGATAGATAGCACACAACCTATATTCAGTTGTAAGTGGAGGGTTAAAAAAAAAAGGGGGGGGGGGGCAAAAGGGGGTCTCGGGGAGATTTTTTTAATTTTTTTATTAACGGAACAGAATGGTTAAAAAGGTTTTTTACAATATAAATCAATTGCTTTTTTAAAGCAATTGTAGGGGGTCTTTCCCCCTTTAAAATTAATTGAATTTGGGGGGGGGGGGGGGTGTTTGTTTGTTTGTTTGTTTGTTTGTTTGTTTGTTTGTTTCTGTATGGGGTCTATATTATTGTTACCGGAGAAGTTTCATGTTTAGTTTGGAAAGTTTTTCTTTTATTTTAGGTACAGCGCGCGCGCCACATCACGTGACACGGGTTTATAATAACGAAAAGATAGTCTTTTTATTCCTTTTTAGGTGGGGACTTTGAACAGACAACATGTATAGAGACGGAATGCACACAATGTAATTTCTTTTGTCATTGTAGGAAATTGACATTTTGATGACAGTTCACAAACAGTGCATGATTTGGATTTATTTGATCCGGTGTAACTTTAAAACACATTTATGGATTATTTTCTGATAATGTACATTTTTCAGCACCTGTTTGTAACACAGATTAGTATTTCAATCTCGGAGCGGACATTTTATTGTAGGCTTTTACTGAAATTTACGGACCTAGCAAGCAATTTTTACGGCATTGCAATTTTTTTTCTCTAGGAAAAGCTTTGAGAGATATCTGCACCAAATTTTTTTACAAACTTTTAGTACATGTATGCCCTGCTGACTGCAAATTTTGAGGTCGATTGTATTCGTAGTTTCAGAGTACATGTGGATTTTTTTTTCAGAAGTGACGCAAGAACAATATTAAATTTCAATTTTTCATGAAACATGATTGATTGATCATGAAACATGATTGATTGATCATGATCATGATTGATTGACCATGATTGATTGATTGATTTATTGATTAGTTGGTTGGTTGGTAAAACACGTTGGATAGGGCCAATTCAAACAGCGAAAAAGAAACAAAAAAGATCTTGGACCCTATATTAAACACACGAGACGGAAACATGATTGATTGATTGGTTGGTTGGTTGGTTGGTTGGTTGGTTGGTTGGTTGGTTGGTTGGTTAAACACGTTGGATAGAGCCAATTGAAACAGCGAAAAAGAAACAAAGAAGATCTTGGACCTTATATTAAACACACGAGACGAGACGGAAACTTGATTGATCATGATTGATTGATTGATTGATTGATTGATTGATTGATTGATTGATTGATTGGTTGGTTGGTTGGTTGGTTGGTTGGTTGGTTGGTTAAACACGTTGGATAGGGCCAATTGAAACAGCGAAAAAGAAACAAAGAAGATCTTGGACCCTATATTAAACACACGAGACGAGACGGAAACTTGATTGATTGATCATGATTGATTGATTGATTGATTGATTGATTGATTGATTGGTTGGTTGGTTGGTTGGTTGGTTGGTTGGTTAAACACGTTGGATAGGGCCAATTGAAACAGCGAAAAAGAAACAAAGAAGATCTTGGACCCTATATTAAACACACGAGACGAGACGGAAACATGATTGATTGATCATGATTGATTGATCATGATTGATTGATTGATTGATTGATTGATTGATTGGTTGGTTGGTTGGTTGGTTAAACACGTTGGAAAGGGTCAATTGAAACAGCGAAAAAGAAACAAAGGAGATCTTGAACCCTATATTAAACACATGAGACGGAAACATGATTGATTGATTGATTAATCATGATCATGATTGGTTGATTGATCATGATCATGATTTGTTGATTGATCATTATTGATTGATCATGATTGGTTGGTTGGTTGGTTGGTTGGCAAACACACATAAAAATCTTCAAGTCGTGCCCCAAATCACATATGTACATGACCTTGACCTTTGACCTTGTGACCTTTGTCAAGGTCATTGCTTCACAATGTCATTGCAAAAGACCCTATGGGTCAAGGACCTTTTGTTTAAGTGTTTTGCCTAATAATGGCTTTTTATAAACCATCAATGGGGGTTATGTCCCTTACATAATGGTAAAACCAATACAGTCATAATGTAACAAAGTTGCCCCTTGAAGTACTGAACATTTTTCACTGCTTAAATTTTCTGTATCTATAACCATTCAAGAATTATAGGGAAATCAAAGACATATGAAAATCTAAAATATGACCTTGACCTTTGACCTTGACCTTATTTTCTAAGTTAGGACCCAGGGGGCTCAAATAAAAACATTCCAGGGTTATACGGTTAACGGTTTATGAGTTAAAAAAACATACCGACAAATTTATTCCGTAAAGGTACATAACTCCTATAAAATTTCATCGAATCGCTTCGATCCAAATTAGCGAAAAATTCCTGAGGATGTAACGAACAATTTGTAAAAAGAATTTTGTCGCTTTCTTATTTTGTTACGAAGGAGATGCACACACATGACAAACAGTGAATAGGGAGATAACTCTTACAAAGAAAATGGTTCGGCTTAGCAGGGTGAAATTTAAAAGCGCATAACCTATACGATACAATATGAAAAAAATCTAAGCGACATATTGCGAAACAAACATTTATCGCAAGAACAAAATTTGGCGGAAGAAAAAAAAAAAAAAGATAATAATAATAATAATAATAATCAGAACAAATACAATAGGCTTTCCACAGAAAAGTGGAAAGACCTAATAATCAGAACAAATACAATAGGCTTTCCACAGAAAAGTGGAAAGACCTAATAATATGGAAAAAACTGGAGTTGTCGTTCGTTTTCCGTTGAAAGGATAGATAGCACACAACCTATATTCAGTTGTAAGTGGAGGGTTAAAAAAAAAAGGGGGGGGGGCAAAAGGGGGTCTCGGGGAGATTTTTTTAATTTTTTTATTAACGGAACAGAATGGTTAAAAAGGTTTTTTACAATATAAATCAATTGCTTTTTTAAAGCAATTGTAGGGGGTCTTTCCCCCTTTAAAATTAATTGAATTTGGGGGGGGGGGGGGGTGTTTGTTTGTTTGTTTGTTTGTTTGTTTGTTTGTTTGTTTCTGTATGGGGTCTATATTATTGTTACCGGAGAAGTTTCATGTTTAGTTTGGAAAGTTTTTCTTTTATTTTAGGTACAGCGCGCGCGCCACATCACGTGACACGGGTTTATAATAACGAAAAGATAGTCTTTTTATTCCTTTTTAGGTGGGGACTTTGAACAGACAACATGTATAGAGACGGAATGCACACAATGTAATTTCTTTTGTCATTGTAGGAAATTGACATTTTGATGACAGTTCACAAACAGTGCATGATTTGGATTTATTTGATCCGGTGTAACTTTAAAACACATTTATGGATTATTTTCTGATAATGTACATTTTTCAGCACCTGTTTGTAACACAGATTAGTATTTCAATCTCGGAGCGGACATTTTATTGTAGGCTTTTACTGAAATTTACGGACCTAGCAAGCAATTTTTACGGCATTGCAATTTTTTTTCTCTAGGAAAAGCTTTGAGAGATATCTGCACCAAATTTTTTTACAAACTTTTAGTACATGTATGCCCTGCTGACTGCAAATTTTGAGGTCGATTGTATTCGTAGTTTCAGAGTACATGTGGATTTTTTTTTCAGAAGTGACGCAAGAACAATATTAAATTTCAATTTTTCATGAAACATGATTGATTGATCATGAAACATGATTGATTGATCATGATCATGATTGATTGACCATGATTGATTGATTGATTTATTGATTAGTTGGTTGGTTGGTAAAACACGTTGGATAGGGCCAATTCAAACAGCGAAAAAGAAACAAAAAAGATCTTGGACCCTATATTAAACACACGAGACGGAAACATGATTGATTGATTGGTTGGTTGGTTGGTTGGTTGGTTGGTTGGTTGGTTGGTTGGTTGGTTAAACACGTTGGATAGAGCCAATTGAAACAGCGAAAAAGAAACAAAGAAGATCTTGGACCTTATATTAAACACACGAGACGAGACGGAAACTTGATTGATCATGATTGATTGATTGATTGATTGATTGATTGATTGATTGATTGATTGATTGGTTGGTTGGTTGGTTGGTTGGTTGGTTGGTTGGTTAAACACGTTGGATAGGGCCAATTGAAACAGCGAAAAAGAAACAAAGAAGATCTTGGACCCTATATTAAACACACGAGACGAGACGGAAACTTGATTGATTGATCATGATTGATTGATTGATTGATTGATTGATTGATTGATTGGTTGGTTGGTTGGTTGGTTGGTTGGTTGGTTGGTTGGTTGGTTGGTTGGTTAAACACGTTGGATAGGGCCAATTGAAACAGCGAAAAAGAAACAAAGAAGATCTTGGACCCTATATTAAACACACGAGACGAGACGGAAACATGATTGATTGATCATGATTGATTGATCATGATTGATTGATTGATTGATTGATTGATTGATTGGTTGGTTGGTTGGTTGGTTAAACACGTTGGAAAGGGTCAATTGAAACAGCGAAAAAGAAACAAAGGAGATCTTGAACCCTATATTAAACACATGAGACGGAAACATGATTGATTGATTGATTAATCATGATCATGATTGGTTGATTGATCATGATCATGATTTGTTGATTGATCATTATTGATTGATCATGATTGGTTGGTTGGTTGGTTGGTTGGCAAACACACATAAAAATCTTCAAGTCGTGCCCCAAATCACATATGTACATGACCTTGACCTTTGACCTTGTGACCTTTGTCAAGGTCATTGCTTCACAATGTCATTGCAAAAGACCCTATGGGTCAAGGACCTTTTGTTTAAGTGTTTTGCCTAATAATGGCTTTTTATAAACCATCAATGGGGGTTATGTCCCTTACATAATGGTAAAACCAATACAGTCATAATGTAACAAAGTTGCCCCTTGAAGTACTGAACATTTTTCACTGCTTAAATTTTCTGTATCTATAACCATTCAAGAATTATAGGGAAATCAAAGACATATGAAAATCTAAAATATGACCTTGACCTTTGACCTTGACCTTATTTTCTAAGTTAGGACCCAGGGGGCTCAAATAAAAACATTCCAGGGTTATACGGTTAACGGTTTATGAGTTAAAAAAACATACCGACAAATTTATTC
Source organism: Mytilus trossulus (assembly GCF_036588685.1). Lineage (NCBI taxonomy): Eukaryota > Metazoa > Mollusca > Bivalvia > Mytilida > Mytilidae > Mytilus > Mytilus trossulus. The sequence goes on along the minus strand of NC_086381.1, from coordinate 56,664,118 downwards.
CGTAAAGGTACATAACTCCTATAAAATTTCATCGAATCGCTTCGATCCAAATTAGCGAAAAATTCCTGAGGATGTAACGAACAATTTGTAAAAAGAATTTTGTCGCTTTCTTATTTTGTTACGAAGGAGATGCACACACATGACAAACAGTGAATAGGGAGATAACTCTTACAAAGAAAATGGTTCGGCTTAGCAGGGTGAAATTTAAAAGCGCATAACCTATACGATACAATATGAAAAAAATCTAAGCGACATATTGCGAAACAAACATTTATCGCAAGAACAAAATTTGGCGGAAGAAAAAAAAAAAAAAGATAATAATAATAATAATAATAATCAGAACAAATACAATAGGCTTTCCACAGAAAAGTGGAAAGACCTAATAATCAGAACAAATACAATAGGCTTTCCACAGAAAAGTGGAAAGACCTAATAATATGGAAAAAACTGGAGTTGTCGTTCGTTTTCCGTTGAAAGGATAGATAGCACACAACCTATATTCAGTTGTAAGTGGAGGGTTAAAAAAAAAAGGGGGGGGGGCAAAAGGGGGTCTCGGGGAGATTTTTTTAATTTTTTTATTAACGGAACAGAATGGTTAAAAAGGTTTTTTACAATATAAATCAATTGCTTTTTTAAAGCAATTGTAGGGGGTCTTTCCCCCTTTAAAATTAATTGAATTTGGGGGGGGGGGGGGGTGTTTGTTTGTTTGTTTGTTTGTTTGTTTGTTTGTTTGTTTCTGTATGGGGTCTATATTATTGTTACCGGAGAAGTTTCATGTTTAGTTTGGAAAGTTTTTCTTTTATTTTAGGTACAGCGCGCGCGCCACATCACGTGACACGGGTTTATAATAACGAAAAGATAGTCTTTTTATTCCTTTTTAGGTGGGGACTTTGAACAGACAACATGTATAGAGACGGAATGCACACAATGTAATTTCTTTTGTCATTGTAGGAAATTGACATTTTGATGACAGTTCACAAACAGTGCATGATTTGGATTTATTTGATCCGGTGTAACTTTAAAACACATTTATGGATTATTTTCTGATAATGTACATTTTTCAGCACCTGTTTGTAACACAGATTAGTATTTCAATCTCGGAGCGGACATTTTATTGTAGGCTTTTACTGAAATTTACGGACCTAGCAAGCAATTTTTACGGCATTGCAATTTTTTTTCTCTAGGAAAAGCTTTGAGAGATATCTGCACCAAATTTTTTTACAAACTTTTAGTACATGTATGCCCTGCTGACTGCAAATTTTGAGGTCGATTGTATTCGTAGTTTCAGAGTACATGTGGATTTTTTTTTCAGAAGTGACGCAAGAACAATATTAAATTTCAATTTTTCATGAAACATGATTGATTGATCATGAAACATGATTGATTGATCATGATCATGATTGATTGACCATGATTGATTGATTGATTTATTGATTAGTTGGTTGGTTGGTAAAACACGTTGGATAGGGCCAATTCAAACAGCGAAAAAGAAACAAAAAAGATCTTGGACCCTATATTAAACACACGAGACGGAAACATGATTGATTGATTGGTTGGTTGGTTGGTTGGTTGGTTGGTTGGTTGGTTGGTTGGTTGGTTAAACACGTTGGATAGAGCCAATTGAAACAGCGAAAAAGAAACAAAGAAGATCTTGGACCTTATATTAAACACACGAGACGAGACGGAAACTTGATTGATCATGATTGATTGATTGATTGATTGATTGATTGATTGATTGATTGATTGATTGGTTGGTTGGTTGGTTGGTTGGTTGGTTGGTTGGTTAAACACGTTGGATAGGGCCAATTGAAACAGCGAAAAAGAAACAAAGAAGATCTTGGACCCTATATTAAACACACGAGACGAGACGGAAACTTGATTGATTGATCATGATTGATTGATTGATTGATTGATTGATTGATTGATTGGTTGGTTGGTTGGTTGGTTGGTTGGTTGGTTGGTTGGTTGGTTGGTTGGTTAAACACGTTGGATAGGGCCAATTGAAACAGCGAAAAAGAAACAAAGAAGATCTTGGACCCTATATTAAACACACGAGACGAGACGGAAACATGATTGATTGATCATGATTGATTGATCATGATTGATTGATTGATTGATTGATTGATTGATTGGTTGGTTGGTTGGTTGGTTAAACACGTTGGAAAGGGTCAATTGAAACAGCGAAAAAGAAACAAAGGAGATCTTGAACCCTATATTAAACACATGAGACGGAAACATGATTGATTGATTGATTAATCATGATCATGATTGGTTGATTGATCATGATCATGATTTGTTGATTGATCATTATTGATTGATCATGATTGGTTGGTTGGTTGGTTGGTTGGCAAACACACATAAAAATCTTCAAGTCGTGCCCCAAATCACATATGTACATGACCTTGACCTTTGACCTTGTGACCTTTGTCAAGGTCATTGCTTCACAATGTCATTGCAAAAGACCCTATGGGTCAAGGACCTTTTGTTTAAGTGTTTTGCCTAATAATGGCTTTTTATAAACCATCAATGGGGGTTATGTCCCTTACATAATGGTAAAACCAATACAGTCATAATGTAACAAAGTTGCCCCTTGAAGTACTGAACATTTTTCACTGCTTAAATTTTCTGTATCTATAACCATTCAAGAATTATAGGGAAATCAAAGACATATGAAAATCTAAAATATGACCTTGACCTTTGACCTTGACCTTATTTTCTAAGTTAGGACCCAGGGGGCTCAAATAAAAACATTCCAGGGTTATACGGTTAACGGTTTATGAGTTAAAAAAACATACCGACAAATTTATTCCGTAAAGGTACATAACTCCTATAAAATTTCATCGAATCGCTTCGATCCAAATTAGCGAAAAATTCCTGAGGATGTAACGAACAATTTGTAAAAAGAATTTTGTCGCTTTCTTATTTTGTTACGAAGGAGATGCACACACATGACAAACAGTGAATAGGGAGATAACTCTTACAAAGAAAATGGTTCGGCTTAGCAGGGTGAAATTTAAAAGCGCATAACCTATACGATACAATATGAAAAAAATCTAAGCGACATATTGCGAAACAAACATTTATCGCAAGAACAAAATTTGGCGGAAGAAAAAAAAAAAAAAGATAATAATAATAATAATAATAATCAGAACAAATACAATAGGCTTTCCACAGAAAAGTGGAAAGACCTAATAATCAGAACAAATACAATAGGCTTTCCACAGAAAAGTGGAAAGACCTAATAATATGGAAAAAACTGGAGTTGTCGTTCGTTTTCCGTTGAAAGGATAGATAGCACACAACCTATATTCAGTTGTAAGTGGAGGGTTAAAAAAAAAAGGGGGGGGGGCAAAAGGGGGTCTCGGGGAGATTTTTTTAATTTTTTTATTAACGGAACAGAATGGTTAAAAAGGTTTTTTACAATATAAATCAATTGCTTTTTTAAAGCAATTGTAGGGGGTCTTTCCCCCTTTAAAATTAATTGAATTTGGGGGGGGGGGGGGGGGGTGTTTGTTTGTTTGTTTGTTTGTTTGTTTGTTTGTTTGTTTCTGTATGGGGTCTATATTATTGTTACCGGAGAAGTTTCATGTTTAGTTTGGAAAGTTTTTCTTTTATTTTAGGTACAGCGCGCGCGCCACATCACGTGACACGGGTTTATAATAACGAAAAGATAGTCTTTTTATTCCTTTTTAGGTGGGGACTTTGAACAGACAACATGTATAGAGACGGAATGCACACAATGTAATTTCTTTTGTCATTGTAGGAAATTGACATTTTGATGACAGTTCACAAACAGTGCATGATTTGGATTTATTTGATCCGGTGTAACTTTAAAACACATTTATGGATTATTTTCTGATAATGTACATTTTTCAGCACCTGTTTGTAACACAGATTAGTATTTCAATCTCGGAGCGGACATTTTATTGTAGGCTTTTACTGAAATTTACGGACCTAGCAAGCAATTTTTACGGCATTGCAATTTTTTTTCTCTAGGAAAAGCTTTGAGAGATATCTGCACCAAATTTTTTTACAAACTTTTAGTACATGTATGCCCTGCTGACTGCAAATTTTGAGGTCGATTGTATTCGTAGTTTCAGAGTACATGTGGATTTTTTTTTCAGAAGTGACGCAAGAACAATATTAAATTTCAATTTTTCATGAAACATGATTGATTGATCATGAAACATGATTGATTGATCATGATCATGATTGATTGACCATGATTGATTGATTGATTTATTGATTAGTTGGTTGGTTGGTAAAACACGTTGGATAGGGCCAATTCAAACAGCGAAAAAGAAACAAAAAAGATCTTGGACCCTATATTAAACACACGAGACGGAAACATGATTGATTGATTGGTTGGTTGGTTGGTTGGTTGGTTGGTTGGTTGGTTGGTTGGTTGGTTAAACACGTTGGATAGGGCCAATTGAAACAGCGAAAAAGAAACAAAGAAGATCTTGGACCTTATATTAAACACACGAGACGAGACGGAAACTTGATTGATCATGATTGATTGATTGATTGATTGATTGATTGATTGATTGATTGATTGATTGGTTGGTTGGTTGGTTGGTTGGTTGGTTGGTTGGTTAAACACGTTGGATAGGGCCAATTGAAACAGCGAAAAAGAAACAAAGAAGATCTTGGACCCTATATTAAACACACGAGACGAGACGGAAACTTGATTGATTGATCATGATTGATTGATTGATTGATTGATTGATTGATTGATTGGTTGGTTGGTTGGTTGGTTGGTTGGTTGGTTGGTTGGTTGGTTGGTTGGTTAAACACGTTGGATAGGGCCAATTGAAACAGCGAAAAAGAAACAAAGAAGATCTTGGACCCTATATTAAACACACGAGACGAGACGGAAACATGATTGATTGATCATGATTGATTGATCATGATTGATTGATTGATTGATTGATTGATTGATTGGTTGGTTGGTTGGTTGGTTAAACACGTTGGAAAGGGTCAATTGAAACAGCGAAAAAGAAACAAAGGAGATCTTGAACCCTATATTAAACACATGAGACGGAAACATGATTGATTGATTGATTAATCATGATCATGATTGGTTGATTGATCATGATCATGATTTGTTGATTGATCATTATTGATTGATCATGATTGGTTGGTTGGTTGGTTGGTTGGCAAACACACATAAAAATCTTCAAGTCGTGCCCCAAATCACATATGTACATGACCTTGACCTTTGACCTTGTGACCTTTGTCAAGGTCATTGCTTCACAATGTCATTGCAAAAGACCCTATGGGTCAAGGACCTTTTGTTTAAGTGTTTTGCCTAATAATGGCTTTTTATAAACCATCAATGGGGGTTATGTCCCTTACATAATGGTAAAACCAATACAGTCATAATGTAACAAAGTTGCCCCTTGAAGTACTGAACATTTTTCACTGCTTAAATTTTCTGTATCTATAACCATTCAAGAATTATAGGGAAATCAAAGACATATGAAAATCTAAAATATGACCTTGACCTTTGACCTTGACCTTATTTTCTAAGTTAGGACCCAGGGGGCTCAAATAAAAACATTCCAGGGTTATACGGTTAACGGTTTATGAGTTAAAAAAACATACCGACAAATTTATTCCGTAAAGGTACATAACTCCTATAAAATTTCATCGAATCGCTTCGATCCAAATTAGCGAAAAATTCCTGAGGATGTAACGAACAATTTGTAAAAAGAATTTTGTCGCTTTCTTATTTTGTTACGAAGGAGATGCACACACATGACAAACAGTGAATAGGGAGATAACTCTTACAAAGAAAATGGTTCGGCTTAGCAGGGTGAAATTTAAAAGCGCATAACCTATACGATACAATATGAAAAAAATCTAAGCGACATATTGCGAAACAAACATTTATCGCAAGAACAAAATTTGGCGGAAGAAAAAAAAAAAAAAGATAATAATAATAATAATAATAATCAGAACAAATACAATAGGCTTTCCACAGAAAAGTGGAAAGACCTAATAATCAGAACAAATACAATAGGCTTTCCACAGAAAAGTGGAAAGACCTAATAATATGGAAAAAACTGGAGTTGTCGTTCGTTTTCCGTTGAAAGGATAGATAGCACACAACCTATATTCAGTTGTAAGTGGAGGGTTAAAAAAAAAAGGGGGGGGGGCAAAAGGGGGTCTCGGGGAGATTTTTTTAATTTTTTTATTAACGGAACAGAATGGTTAAAAAGGTTTTTTACAATATAAATCAATTGCTTTTTTAAAGCAATTGTAGGGGGTCTTTCCCCCTTTAAAATTAATTGAATTTGGGGGGGGGGGGGGGTGTTTGTTTGTTTGTTTGTTTGTTTGTTTGTTTGTTTGTTTCTGTATGGGGTCTATATTATTGTTACCGGAGAAGTTTCATGTTTAGTTTGGAAAGTTTTTCTTTTATTTTAGGTACAGCGCGCGCGCCACATCACGTGACACGGGTTTATAATAACGAAAAGATAGTCTTTTTATTCCTTTTTAGGTGGGGACTTTGAACAGACAACATGTATAGAGACGGAATGCACACAATGTAATTTCTTTTGTCATTGTAGGAAATTGACATTTTGATGACAGTTCACAAACAGTGCATGATTTGGATTTATTTGATCCGGTGTAACTTTAAAACACATTTATGGATTATTTTCTGATAATGTACATTTTTCAGCACCTGTTTGTAACACAGATTAGTATTTCAATCTCGGAGCGGACATTTTATTGTAGGCTTTTACTGAAATTTACGGACCTAGCAAGCAATTTTTACGGCATTGCAATTTTTTTTCTCTAGGAAAAGCTTTGAGAGATATCTGCACCAAATTTTTTTACAAACTTTTAGTACATGTATGCCCTGCTGACTGCAAATTTTGAGGTCGATTGTATTCGTAGTTTCAGAGTACATGTGGATTTTTTTTTCAGAAGTGACGCAAGAACAATATTAAATTTCAATTTTTCATGAAACATGATTGATTGATCATGAAACATGATTGATTGATCATGATCATGATTGATTGACCATGATTGATTGATTGATTTATTGATTAGTTGGTTGGTTGGTAAAACACGTTGGATAGGGCCAATTCAAACAGCGAAAAAGAAACAAAAAAGATCTTGGACCCTATATTAAACACACGAGACGGAAACATGATTGATTGATTGGTTGGTTGGTTGGTTGGTTGGTTGGTTGGTTGGTTGGTTGGTTGGTTAAACACGTTGGATAGAGCCAATTGAAACAGCGAAAAAGAAACAAAGAAGATCTTGGACCTTATATTAAACACACGAGACGAGACGGAAACTTGATTGATCATGATTGATTGATTGATTGATTGATTGATTGATTGATTGATTGATTGATTGGTTGGTTGGTTGGTTGGTTGGTTGGTTGGTTGGTTAAACACGTTGGATAGGGCCAATTGAAACAGCGAAAAAGAAACAAAGAAGATCTTGGACCCTATATTAAACACACGAGACGAGACGGAAACTTGATTGATTGATCATGATTGATTGATTGATTGATTGATTGATTGATTGATTGGTTGGTTGGTTGGTTGGTTGGTTGGTTGGTTGGTTGGTTGGTTGGTTGGTTAAACACGTTGGATAGGGCCAATTGAAACAGCGAAAAAGAAACAAAGAAGATCTTGGACCCTATATTAAACACACGAGACGAGACGGAAACATGATTGATTGATCATGATTGATTGATCATGATTGATTGATTGATTGATTGATTGATTGATTGGTTGGTTGGTTGGTTGGTTAAACACGTTGGAAAGGGTCAATTGAAACAGCGAAAAAGAAACAAAGGAGATCTTGAACCCTATATTAAACACATGAGACGGAAACATGATTGATTGATTGATTAATCATGATCATGATTGGTTGATTGATCATGATCATGATTTGTTGATTGATCATTATTGATTGATCATGATTGGTTGGTTGGTTGGTTGGTTGGCAAACACACATAAAAATCTTCAAGTCGTGCCCCAAATCACATATGTACATGACCTTGACCTTTGACCTTGTGACCTTTGTCAAGGTCATTGCTTCACAATGTCATTGCAAAAGACCCTATGGGTCAAGGACCTTTTGTTTAAGTGTTTTGCCTAATAATGGCTTTTTATAAACCATCAATGGGGGTTATGTCCCTTACATAATGGTAAAACCAATACAGTCATAATGTAACAAAGTTGCCCCTTGAAGTACTGAACATTTTTCACTGCTTAAATTTTCTGTATCTATAACCATTCAAGAATTATAGGGAAATCAAAGACATATGAAAATCTAAAATATGACCTTGACCTTTGACCTTGACCTTATTTTCTAAGTTAGGACCCAGGGGGCTCAAATAAAAACATTCCAGGGTTATACGGTTAACGGTTTATGAGTTAAAAAAACATACCGACAAATTTATTCCGTAAAGGTACATAACTCCTATAAAATTTCATCGAATCGCTTCGATCCAAATTAGCGAAAAATTCCTGAGGATGTAACGAACAATTTGTAAAAAGAATTTTGTCGCTTTCTTATTTTGTTACGAAGGAGATGCACACACATGACAAACAGTGAATAGGGAGATAACTCTTACAAAGAAAATGGTTCGGCTTAGCAGGGTGAAATTTAAAAGCGCATAACCTATACGATACAATATGAAAAAAATCTAAGCGACATATTGCGAAACAAACATTTATCGCAAGAACAAAATTTGGCGGAAGAAAAAAAAAAAAAAGATAATAATAATAATAATAATAATCAGAACAAATACAATAGGCTTTCCACAGAAAAGTGGAAAGACCTAATAATCAGAACAAATACAATAGGCTTTCCACAGAAAAGTGGAAAGACCTAATAATATGGAAAAAACTGGAGTTGTCGTTCGTTTTCCGTTGAAAGGATAGATAGCACACAACCTATATTCAGTTGTAAGTGGAGGGTTAAAAAAAAAAGGGGGGGGGGCAAAAGGGGGTCTCGGGGAGATTTTTTTAATTTTTTTATTAACGGAACAGAATGGTTAAAAAGGTTTTTTACAATATAAATCAATTGCTTTTTTAAAGCAATTGTAGGGGGTCTTTCCCCCTTTAAAATTAATTGAATTTGGGGGGGGGGGGGTGTTTGTTTGTTTGTTTGTTTGTTTGTTTGTTTGTTTGTTTCTGTATGGGGTCTATATTATTGTTACCGGAGAAGTTTCATGTTTAGTTTGGAAAGTTTTTCTTTTATTTTAGGTACAGCGCGCGCGCCACATCACGTGACACGGGTTTATAATAACGAAAAGATAGTCTTTTTATTCCTTTTTAGGTGGGGACTTTGAACAGACAACATGTATAGAGACGGAATGCACACAATGTAATTTCTTTTGTCATTGTAGGAAATTGACATTTTGATGACAGTTCACAAACAGTGCATGATTTGGATTTATTTGATCCGGTGTAACTTTAAAACACATTTATGGATTATTTTCTGATAATGTACATTTTTCAGCACCTGTTTGTAACACAGATTAGTATTTCAATCTCGGAGCGGACATTTTATTGTAGGCTTTTACTGAAATTTACGGACCTAGCAAGCAATTTTTACGGCATTGCAATTTTTTTTCTCTAGGAAAAGCTTTGAGAGATATCTGCACCAAATTTTTTTACAAACTTTTAGTACATGTATGCCCTGCTGACTGCAAATTTTGAGGTCGATTGTATTCGTAGTTTCAGAGTACATGTGGATTTTTTTTTCAGAAGTGACGCAAGAACAATATTAAATTTCAATTTTTCATGAAACATGATTGATTGATCATGAAACATGATTGATTGATCATGATCATGATTGATTGACCATGATTGATTGATTGATTTATTGATTAGTTGGTTGGTTGGTAAAACACGTTGGATAGGGCCAATTCAAACAGCGAAAAAGAAACAAAAAAGATCTTGGACCCTATATTAAACACACGAGACGGAAACATGATTGATTGATTGGTTGGTTGGTTGGTTGGTTGGTTGGTTGGTTGGTTGGTTGGTTGGTTAAACACGTTGGATAGGGCCAATTGAAACAGCGAAAAAGAAACAAAGAAGATCTTGGACCTTATATTAAACACACGAGACGAGACGGAAACTTGATTGATCATGATTGATTGATTGATTGATTGATTGATTGATTGATTGATTGATTGATTGGTTGGTTGGTTGGTTGGTTGGTTGGTTGGTTGGTTAAACACGTTGGATAGGGCCAATTGAAACAGCGAAAAAGAAACAAAGAAGATCTTGGACCCTATATTAAACACACGAGACGAGACGGAAACTTGATTGATTGATCATGATTGATTGATTGATTGATTGATTGATTGATTGATTGGTTGGTTGGTTGGTTGGTTGGTTGGTTGGTTGGTTGGTTGGTTGGTTGGTTGGTTAAACACGTTGGATAGGGCCAATTGAAACAGCGAAAAAGAAACAAAGAAGATCTTGGACCCTATATTAAACACACGAGACGAGACGGAAACATGATTGATTGATCATGATTGATTGATCATGATTGATTGATTGATTGATTGATTGATTGATTGGTTGGTTGGTTGGTTGGTTAAACACGTTGGAAAGGGTCAATTGAAACAGCGAAAAAGAAACAAAGGAGATCTTGAACCCTATATTAAACACATGAGACGGAAACATGATTGATTGATTGATTAATCATGATCATGATTGGTTGATTGATCATGATCATGATTTGTTGATTGATCATTATTGATTGATCATGATTGGTTGGTTGGTTGGTTGGTTGGCAAACACACATAAAAATCTTCAAGTCGTGCCCCAAATCACATATGTACATGACCTTGACCTTTGACCTTGTGACCTTTGTCAAGGTCATTGCTTCACAATGTCATTGCAAAAGACCCTATGGGTCAAGGACCTTTTGTTTAAGTGTTTTGCCTAATAATGGCTTTTTATAAACCATCAATGGGGGTTATGTCCCTTACATAATGGTAAAACCAATACAGTCATAATGTAACAAAGTTGCCCCTTGAAGTACTGAACATTTTTCACTGCTTAAATTTTCTGTATCTATAACCATTCAAGAATTATAGGGAAATCAAAGACATATGAAAATCTAAAATATGACCTTGACCTTTGACCTTGACCTTATTTTCTAAGTTAGGACCCAGGGGGCTCAAATAAAAACATTCCAGGGTTATACGGTTAACGGTTTATGAGTTAAAAAAACATACCGACAAATTTATTCCGTAAAGGTACATAACTCCTATAAAATTTCATCGAATCGCTTCGATCCAAATTAGCGAAAAATTCCTGAGGATGTAACGAACAATTTGTAAAAAGAATTTTGTCGCTTTCTTATTTTGTTACGAAGGAGATGCACACACATGACAAACAGTGAATAGGGAGATAACTCTTACAAAGAAAATGGTTCGGCTTAGCAGGGTGAAATTTAAAAGCGCATAACCTATACGATACAATATGAAAAAAATCTAAGCGACATATTGCGAAACAAACATTTATCGCAAGAACAAAATTTGGCGGAAGAAAAAAAAAAAAAAGATAATAATAATAATAATAATAATCAGAACAAATACAATAGGCTTTCCACAGAAAAGTGGAAAGACCTAATAATCAGAACAAATACAATAGGCTTTCCACAGAAAAGTGGAAAGACCTAATAATATGGAAAAAACTGGAGTTGTCGTTCGTTTTCCGTTGAAAGGATAGATAGCACACAACCTATATTCAGTTGTAAGTGGAGGGTTAAAAAAAAAAGGGGGGGGGGGGCAAAAGGGGGTCTCGGGGAGATTTTTTTAATTTTTTTATTAACGGAACAGAATGGTTAAAAAGGTTTTTTACAATATAAATCAATTGCTTTTTTAAAGCAATTGTAGGGGGTCTTTCCCCCTTTAAAATTAATTGAATTTGGGGGGGGGGGGGGTGTTTGTTTGTTTGTTTGTTTGTTTGTTTGTTTGTTTGTTTCTGTATGGGGTCTATATTATTGTTACCGGAGAAGTTTCATGTTTAGTTTGGAAAGTTTTTCTTTTATTTTAGGTACAGCGCGCGCGCCACATCACGTGACACGGGTTTATAATAACGAAAAGATAGTCTTTTTATTCCTTTTTAGGTGGGGACTTTGAACAGACAACATGTATAGAGACGGAATGCACACAATGTAATTTCTTTTGTCATTGTAGGAAATTGACATTTTGATGACAGTTCACAAACAGTGCATGATTTGGATTTATTTGATCCGGTGTAACTTTAAAACACATTTATGGATTATTTTCTGATAATGTACATTTTTCAGCACCTGTTTGTAACACAGATTAGTATTTCAATCTCGGAGCGGACATTTTATTGTAGGCTTTTACTGAAATTTACGGACCTAGCAAGCAATTTTTACGGCATTGCAATTTTTTTTCTCTAGGAAAAGCTTTGAGAGATATCTGCACCAAATTTTTTTACAAACTTTTAGTACATGTATGCCCTGCTGACTGCAAATTTTGAGGTCGATTGTATTCGTAGTTTCAGAGTACATGTGGATTTTTTTTTCAGAAGTGACGCAAGAACAATATTAAATTTCAATTTTTCATGAAACATGATTGATTGATCATGAAACATGATTGATTGATCATGATCATGATTGATTGACCATGATTGATTGATTGATTTATTGATTAGTTGGTTGGTTGGTAAAACACGTTGGATAGGGCCAATTCAAACAGCGAAAAAGAAACAAAAAAGATCTTGGACCCTATATTAAACACACGAGACGGAAACATGATTGATTGATTGGTTGGTTGGTTGGTTGGTTGGTTGGTTGGTTGGTTGGTTGGTTGGTTAAACACGTTGGATAGGGCCAATTGAAACAGCGAAAAAGAAACAAAGAAGATCTTGGACCTTATATTAAACACACGAGACGAGACGGAAACTTGATTGATCATGATTGATTGATTGATTGATTGATTGATTGATTGATTGATTGATTGATTGGTTGGTTGGTTGGTTGGTTGGTTGGTTGGTTGGTTAAACACGTTGGATAGGGCCAATTGAAACAGCGAAAAAGAAACAAAGAAGATCTTGGACCCTATATTAAACACACGAGACGAGACGGAAACTTGATTGATTGATCATGATTGATTGATTGATTGATTGATTGATTGATTGATTGGTTGGTTGGTTGGTTGGTTGGTTGGTTGGTTGGTTGGTTGGTTGGTTGGTTAAACACGTTGGATAGGGCCAATTGAAACAGCGAAAAAGAAACAAAGAAGATCTTGGACCCTATATTAAACACACGAGACGAGACGGAAACATGATTGATTGATCATGATTGATTGATCATGATTGATTGATTGATTGATTGATTGATTGATTGGTTGGTTGGTTGGTTGGTTAAACACGTTGGAAAGGGTCAATTGAAACAGCGAAAAAGAAACAAAGGAGATCTTGAACCCTATATTAAACACATGAGACGGAAACATGATTGATTGATTGATTAATCATGATCATGATTGGTTGATTGATCATGATCATGATTTGTTGATTGATCATTATTGATTGATCATGATTGGTTGGTTGGTTGGTTGGTTGGCAAACACACATAAAAATCTTCAAGTCGTGCCCCAAATCACATATGTACATGACCTTGACCTTTGACCTTGTGACCTTTGTCAAGGTCATTGCTTCACAATGTCATTGCAAAAGACCCTATGGGTCAAGGACCTTTTGTTTAAGTGTTTTGCCTAATAATGGCTTTTTATAAACCATCAATGGGGGTTATGTCCCTTACATAATGGTAAAACCAATACAGTCATAATGTAACAAAGTTGCCCCTTGAAGTACTGAACATTTTTCACTGCTTAAATTTTCTGTATCTATAACCATTCAAGAATTATAGGGAAATCAAAGACATATGAAAATCTAAAATATGACCTTGACCTTTGACCTTGACCTTATTTTCTAAGTTAGGACCCAGGGGGCTCAAATAAAAACATTCCAGGGTTATACGGTTAACGGTTTATGAGTTAAAAAAACATACCGACAAATTTATTCCGTAAAGGTACATAACTCCTATAAAATTTCATCGAATCGCTTCGATCCAAATTAGCGAAAAATTCCTGAGGATGTAACGAACAATTTGTAAAAAGAATTTTGTCGCTTTCTTATTTTGTTACGAAGGAGATGCACACACATGACAAACAGTGAATAGGGAGATAACTCTTACAAAGAAAATGGTTCGGCTTAGCAGGGTGAAATTTAAAAGCGCATAACCTATACGATACAATATGAAAAAAATCTAAGCGACATATTGCGAAACAAACATTTATCGCAAGAACAAAATTTGGCGGAAGAAAAAAAAAAAAAAGATAATAATAATAATAATAATAATCAGAACAAATACAATAGGCTTTCCACAGAAAAGTGGAAAGACCTAATAATCAGAACAAATACAATAGGCTTTCCACAGAAAAGTGGAAAGACCTAATAATATGGAAAAAACTGGAGTTGTCGTTCGTTTTCCGTTGAAAGGATAGATAGCACACAACCTATATTCAGTTGTAAGTGGAGGGTTAAAAAAAAAAGGGGGGGGGGCAAAAGGGGGTCTCGGGGAGATTTTTTTAATTTTTTTATTAACGGAACAGAATGGTTAAAAAGGTTTTTTACAATATAAATCAATTGCTTTTTTAAAGCAATTGTAGGGGGTCTTTCCCCCTTTAAAATTAATTGAATTTGGGGGGGGGGGGGTGTTTGTTTGTTTGTTTGTTTGTTTGTTTGTTTGTTTGTTTCTGTATGGGGTCTATATTATTGTTACCGGAGAAGTTTCATGTTTAGTTTGGAAAGTTTTTCTTTTATTTTAGGTACAGCGCGCGCGCCACATCACGTGACACGGGTTTATAATAACGAAAAGATAGTCTTTTTATTCCTTTTTAGGTGGGGACTTTGAACAGACAACATGTATAGAGACGGAATGCACACAATGTAATTTCTTTTGTCATTGTAGGAAATTGACATTTTGATGACAGTTCACAAACAGTGCATGATTTGGATTTATTTGATCCGGTGTAACTTTAAAACACATTTATGGATTATTTTCTGATAATGTACATTTTTCAGCACCTGTTTGTAACACAGATTAGTATTTCAATCTCGGAGCGGACATTTTATTGTAGGCTTTTACTGAAATTTACGGACCTAGCAAGCAATTTTTACGGCATTGCAATTTTTTTTCTCTAGGAAAAGCTTTGAGAGATATCTGCACCAAATTTTTTTACAAACTTTTAGTACATGTATGCCCTGCTGACTGCAAATTTTGAGGTCGATTGTATTCGTAGTTTCAGAGTACATGTGGATTTTTTTTTCAGAAGTGACGCAAGAACAATATTAAATTTCAATTTTTCATGAAACATGATTGATTGATCATGAAACATGATTGATTGATCATGATCATGATTGATTGACCATGATTGATTGATTGATTTATTGATTAGTTGGTTGGTTGGTAAAACACGTTGGATAGGGCCAATTCAAACAGCGAAAAAGAAACAAAAAAGATCTTGGACCCTATATTAAACACACGAGACGGAAACATGATTGATTGATTGGTTGGTTGGTTGGTTGGTTGGTTGGTTGGTTGGTTGGTTGGTTGGTTAAACACGTTGGATAGAGCCAATTGAAACAGCGAAAAAGAAACAAAGAAGATCTTGGACCTTATATTAAACACACGAGACGAGACGGAAACTTGATTGATCATGATTGATTGATTGATTGATTGATTGATTGATTGATTGATTGATTGATTGGTTGGTTGGTTGGTTGGTTGGTTGGTTGGTTGGTTAAACACGTTGGATAGGGCCAATTGAAACAGCGAAAAAGAAACAAAGAAGATCTTGGACCCTATATTAAACACACGAGACGAGACGGAAACTTGATTGATTGATCATGATTGATTGATTGATTGATTGATTGATTGATTGATTGGTTGGTTGGTTGGTTGGTTGGTTGGTTGGTTGGTTGGTTGGTTGGTTGGTTAAACACGTTGGATAGGGCCAATTGAAACAGCGAAAAAGAAACAAAGAAGATCTTGGACCCTATATTAAACACACGAGACGAGACGGAAACATGATTGATTGATCATGATTGATTGATCATGATTGATTGATTGATTGATTGATTGATTGATTGGTTGGTTGGTTGGTTGGTTAAACACGTTGGAAAGGGTCAATTGAAACAGCGAAAAAGAAACAAAGGAGATCTTGAACCCTATATTAAACACATGAGACGGAAACATGATTGATTGATTGATTAATCATGATCATGATTGGTTGATTGATCATGATCATGATTTGTTGATTGATCATTATTGATTGATCATGATTGGTTGGTTGGTTGGTTGGTTGGCAAACACACATAAAAATCTTCAAGTCGTGCCCCAAATCACATATGTACATGACCTTGACCTTTGACCTTGTGACCTTTGTCAAGGTCATTGCTTCACAATGTCATTGCAAAAGACCCTATGGGTCAAGGACCTTTTGTTTAAGTGTTTTGCCTAATAATGGCTTTTTATAAACCATCAATGGGGGTTATGTCCCTTACATAATGGTAAAACCAATACAGTCATAATGTAACAAAGTTGCCCCTTGAAGTACTGAACATTTTTCACTGCTTAAATTTTCTGTATCTATAACCATTCAAGAATTATAGGGAAATCAAAGACATATGAAAATCTAAAATATGACCTTGACCTTTGACCTTGACCTTATTTTCTAAGTTAGGACCCAGGGGGCTCAAATAAAAACATTCCAGGGTTATACGGTTAACGGTTTATGAGTTAAAAAAACATACCGACAAATTTATTCCGTAAAGGTACATAACTCCTATAAAATTTCATCGAATCGCTTCGATCCAAATTAGCGAAAAATTCCTGAGGATGTAACGAACAATTTGTAAAAAGAATTTTGTCGCTTTCTTATTTTGTTACGAAGGAGATGCACACACATGACAAACAGTGAATAGGGAGATAACTCTTACAAAGAAAATGGTTCGGCTTAGCAGGGTGAAATTTAAAAGCGCATAACCTATACGATACAATATGAAAAAAATCTAAGCGACATATTGCGAAACAAACATTTATCGCAAGAACAAAATTTGGCGGAAGAAAAAAAAAAAAAAGATAATAATAATAATAATAATAATCAGAACAAATACAATAGGCTTTCCACAGAAAAGTGGAAAGACCTAATAATCAGAACAAATACAATAGGCTTTCCACAGAAAAGTGGAAAGACCTAATAATATGGAAAAAACTGGAGTTGTCGTTCGTTTTCCGTTGAAAGGATAGATAGCACACAACCTATATTCAGTTGTAAGTGGAGGGTTAAAAAAAAAAGGGGGGGGGGCAAAAGGGGGTCTCGGGGAGATTTTTTTAATTTTTTTATTAACGGAACAGAATGGTTAAAAAGGTTTTTTACAATATAAATCAATTGCTTTTTTAAAGCAATTGTAGGGGGTCTTTCCCCCTTTAAAATTAATTGAATTTGGGGGGGGGGGGTGTTTGTTTGTTTGTTTGTTTGTTTGTTTGTTTGTTTGTTTCTGTATGGGGTCTATATTATTGTTACCGGAGAAGTTTCATGTTTAGTTTGGAAAGTTTTTCTTTTATTTTAGGTACAGCGCGCGCGCCACATCACGTGACACGGGTTTATAATAACGAAAAGATAGTCTTTTTATTCCTTTTTAGGTGGGGACTTTGAACAGACAACATGTATAGAGACGGAATGCACACAATGTAATTTCTTTTGTCATTGTAGGAAATTGACATTTTGATGACAGTTCACAAACAGTGCATGATTTGGATTTATTTGATCCGGTGTAACTTTAAAACACATTTATGGATTATTTTCTGATAATGTACATTTTTCAGCACCTGTTTGTAACACAGATTAGTATTTCAATCTCGGAGCGGACATTTTATTGTAGGCTTTTACTGAAATTTACGGACCTAGCAAGCAATTTTTACGGCATTGCAATTTTTTTTCTCTAGGAAAAGCTTTGAGAGATATCTGCACCAAATTTTTTTACAAACTTTTAGTACATGTATGCCCTGCTGACTGCAAATTTTGAGGTCGATTGTATTCGTAGTTTCAGAGTACATGTGGATTTTTTTTTCAGAAGTGACGCAAGAACAATATTAAATTTCAATTTTTCATGAAACATGATTGATTGATCATGAAACATGATTGATTGATCATGATCATGATTGATTGACCATGATTGATTGATTGATTTATTGATTAGTTGGTTGGTTGGTAAAACACGTTGGATAGGGCCAATTCAAACAGCGAAAAAGAAACAAAAAAGATCTTGGACCCTATATTAAACACACGAGACGGAAACATGATTGATTGATTGGTTGGTTGGTTGGTTGGTTGGTTGGTTGGTTGGTTGGTTGGTTGGTTAAACACGTTGGATAGGGCCAATTGAAACAGCGAAAAAGAAACAAAGAAGATCTTGGACCTTATATTAAACACACGAGACGAGACGGAAACTTGATTGATCATGATTGATTGATTGATTGATTGATTGATTGATTGATTGATTGATTGATTGGTTGGTTGGTTGGTTGGTTGGTTGGTTGGTTAAACACGTTGGATAGGGCCAATTGAAACAGCGAAAAAGAAACAAAGAAGATCTTGGACCCTATATTAAACACACGAGACGAGACGGAAACTTGATTGATTGATCATGATTGATTGATTGATTGATTGATTGATTGATTGATTGGTTGGTTGGTTGGTTGGTTGGTTGGTTGGTTGGTTGGTTGGTTGGTTGGTTAAACACGTTGGATAGGGCCAATTGAAACAGCGAAAAAGAAACAAAGAAGATCTTGGACCCTATATTAAACACACGAGACGAGACGGAAACATGATTGATTGATCATGATTGATTGATCATGATTGATTGATTGATTGATTGATTGATTGATTGGTTGGTTGGTTGGTTGGTTAAACACGTTGGAAAGGGTCAATTGAAACAGCGAAAAAGAAACAAAGGAGATCTTGAACCCTATATTAAACACATGAGACGGAAACATGATTGATTGATTGATTAATCATGATCATGATTGGTTGATTGATCATGATCATGATTTGTTGATTGATCATTATTGATTGATCATGATTGGTTGGTTGGTTGGTTGGTTGGCAAACACACATAAAAATCTTCAAGTCGTGCCCCAAATCACATATGTACATGACCTTGACCTTTGACCTTGTGACCTTTGTCAAGGTCATTGCTTCACAATGTCATTGCAAAAGACCCTATGGGTCAAGGACCTTTTGTTTAAGTGTTTTGCCTAATAATGGCTTTTTATAAACCATCAATGGGGGTTATGTCCCTTACATAATGGTAAAACCAATACAGTCATAATGTAACAAAGTTGCCCCTTGAAGTACTGAACATTTTTCACTGCTTAAATTTTCTGTATCTATAACCATTCAAGAATTATAGGGAAATCAAAGACATATGAAAATCTAAAATATGACCTTGACCTTTGACCTTGACCTTATTTTCTAAGTTAGGACCCAGGGGGCTCAAATAAAAACATTCCAGGGTTATACGGTTAACGGTTTATGAGTTAAAAAAACATACCGACAAATTTATTCCGTAAAGGTACATAACTCCTATAAAATTTCATCGAATCGCTTCGATCCAAATTAGCGAAAAATTCCTGAGGATGTAACGAACAATTTGTAAAAAGAATTTTGTCGCTTTCTTATTTTGTTACGAAGGAGATGCACACACATGACAAACAGTGAATAGGGAGATAACTCTTACAAAGAAAATGGTTCGGCTTAGCAGGGTGAAATTTAAAAGCGCATAACCTATACGATACAATATGAAAAAAATCTAAGCGACATATTGCGAAACAAACATTTATCGCAAGAACAAAATTTGGCGGAAGAAAAAAAAAAAAAAGATAATAATAATAATAATAATAATCAGAACAAATACAATAGGCTTTCCACAGAAAAGTGGAAAGACCTAATAATCAGAACAAATACAATAGGCTTTCCACAGAAAAGTGGAAAGACCTAATAATATGGAAAAAACTGGAGTTGTCGTTCGTTTTCCGTTGAAAGGATAGATAGCACACAACCTATATTCAGTTGTAAGTGGAGGGTTAAAAAAAAAAGGGGGGGGGGCAAAAGGGGGTCTCGGGGAGATTTTTTTAATTTTTTTATTAACGGAACAGAATGGTTAAAAAGGTTTTTTACAATATAAATCAATTGCTTTTTTAAAGCAATTGTAGGGGGTCTTTCCCCCTTTAAAATTAATTGAATTTGGGGGGGGGGGGGGGTGTTTGTTTGTTTGTTTGTTTGTTTGTTTGTTTGTTTGTTTCTGTATGGGGTCTATATTATTGTTACCGGAGAAGTTTCATGTTTAGTTTGGAAAGTTTTTCTTTTATTTTAGGTACAGCGCGCGCGCCACATCACGTGACACGGGTTTATAATAACGAAAAGATAGTCTTTTTATTCCTTTTTAGGTGGGGACTTTGAACAGACAACATGTATAGAGACGGAATGCACACAATGTAATTTCTTTTGTCATTGTAGGAAATTGACATTTTGATGACAGTTCACAAACAGTGCATGATTTGGATTTATTTGATCCGGTGTAACTTTAAAACACATTTATGGATTATTTTCTGATAATGTACATTTTTCAGCACCTGTTTGTAACACAGATTAGTATTTCAATCTCGGAGCGGACATTTTATTGTAGGCTTTTACTGAAATTTACGGACCTAGCAAGCAATTTTTACGGCATTGCAATTTTTTTTCTCTAGGAAAAGCTTTGAGAGATATCTGCACCAAATTTTTTTACAAACTTTTAGTACATGTATGCCCTGCTGACTGCAAATTTTGAGGTCGATTGTATTCGTAGTTTCAGAGTACATGTGGATTTTTTTTTCAGAAGTGACGCAAGAACAATATTAAATTTCAATTTTTCATGAAACATGATTGATTGATCATGAAACATGATTGATTGATCATGATCATGATTGATTGACCATGATTGATTGATTGATTTATTGATTAGTTGGTTGGTTGGTAAAACACGTTGGATAGGGCCAATTCAAACAGCGAAAAAGAAACAAAAAAGATCTTGGACCCTATATTAAACACACGAGACGGAAACATGATTGATTGATTGGTTGGTTGGTTGGTTGGTTGGTTGGTTGGTTGGTTGGTTGGTTGGTTAAACACGTTGGATAGGGCCAATTGAAACAGCGAAAAAGAAACAAAGAAGATCTTGGACCTTATATTAAACACACGAGACGAGACGGAAACTTGATTGATCATGATTGATTGATTGATTGATTGATTGATTGATTGATTGATTGATTGATTGGTTGGTTGGTTGGTTGGTTGGTTGGTTGGTTAAACACGTTGGATAGGGCCAATTGAAACAGCGAAAAAGAAACAAAGAAGATCTTGGACCCTATATTAAACACACGAGACGAGACGGAAACTTGATTGATTGATCATGATTGATTGATTGATTGATTGATTGATTGATTGATTGGTTGGTTGGTTGGTTGGTTGGTTGGTTGGTTGGTTGGTTGGTTGGTTGGTTAAACACGTTGGATAGGGCCAATTGAAACAGCGAAAAAGAAACAAAGAAGATCTTGGACCCTATATTAAACACACGAGACGAGACGGAAACATGATTGATTGATCATGATTGATTGATCATGATTGATTGATTGATTGATTGATTGATTGATTGGTTGGTTGGTTGGTTGGTTAAACACGTTGGAAAGGGTCAATTGAAACAGCGAAAAAGAAACAAAGGAGATCTTGAACCCTATATTAAACACATGAGACGGAAACATGATTGATTGATTGATTAATCATGATCATGATTGGTTGATTGATCATGATCATGATTTGTTGATTGATCATTATTGATTGATCATGATTGGTTGGTTGGTTGGTTGGTTGGCAAACACACATAAAAATCTTCAAGTCGTGCCCCAAATCACATATGTACATGACCTTGACCTTTGACCTTGTGACCTTTGTCAAGGTCATTGCTTCACAATGTCATTGCAAAAGACCCTATGGGTCAAGGACCTTTTGTTTAAGTGTTTTGCCTAATAATGGCTTTTTATAAACCATCAATGGGGGTTATGTCCCTTACATAATGGTAAAACCAATACAGTCATAATGTAACAAAGTTGCCCCTTGAAGTACTGAACATTTTTCACTGCTTAAATTTTCTGTATCTATAACCATTCAAGAATTATAGGGAAATCAAAGACATATGAAAATCTAAAATATGACCTTGACCTTTGACCTTGACCTTATTTTCTAAGTTAGGACCCAGGGGGCTCAAATAAAAACATTCCAGGGTTATACGGTTAACGGTTTATGAGTTAAAAAAACATACCGACAAATTTATTCCGTAAAGGTACATAACTCCTATAAAATTTCATCGAATCGCTTCGATCCAAATTAGCGAAAAATTCCTGAGGATGTAACGAACAATTTGTAAAAAGAATTTTGTCGCTTTCTTATTTTGTTACGAAGGAGATGCACACACATGACAAACAGTGAATAGGGAGATAACTCTTACAAAGAAAATGGTTCGGCTTAGCAGGGTGAAATTTAAAAGCGCATAACCTATACGATACAATATGAAAAAAATCTAAGCGACATATTGCGAAACAAACATTTATCGCAAGAACAAAATTTGGCGGAAGAAAAAAAAAAAAAAGATAATAATAATAATAATAATAATCAGAACAAATACAATAGGCTTTCCACAGAAAAGTGGAAAGACCTAATAATCAGAACAAATACAATAGGCTTTCCACAGAAAAGTGGAAAGACCTAATAATATGGAAAAAACTGGAGTTGTCGTTCGTTTTCCGTTGAAAGGATAGATAGCACACAACCTATATTCAGTTGTAAGTGGAGGGTTAAAAAAAAAAGGGGGGGGGGCAAAAGGGGGTCTCGGGGAGATTTTTTTAATTTTTTTATTAACGGAACAGAATGGTTAAAAAGGTTTTTTACAATATAAATCAATTGCTTTTTTAAAGCAATTGTAGGGGGTCTTTCCCCCTTTAAAATTAATTGAATTTGGGGGGGGGGGGGGGTGTTTGTTTGTTTGTTTGTTTGTTTGTTTGTTTGTTTGTTTCTGTATGGGGTCTATATTATTGTTACCGGAGAAGTTTCATGTTTAGTTTGGAAAGTTTTTCTTTTATTTTAGGTACAGCGCGCGCGCCACATCACGTGACACGGGTTTATAATAACGAAAAGATAGTCTTTTTATTCCTTTTTAGGTGGGGACTTTGAACAGACAACATGTATAGAGACGGAATGCACACAATGTAATTTCTTTTGTCATTGTAGGAAATTGACATTTTGATGACAGTTCACAAACAGTGCATGATTTGGATTTATTTGATCCGGTGTAACTTTAAAACACATTTATGGATTATTTTCTGATAATGTACATTTTTCAGCACCTGTTTGTAACACAGATTAGTATTTCAATCTCGGAGCGGACATTTTATTGTAGGCTTTTACTGAAATTTACGGACCTAGCAAGCAATTTTTACGGCATTGCAATTTTTTTTCTCTAGGAAAAGCTTTGAGAGATATCTGCACCAAATTTTTTTACAAACTTTTAGTACATGTATGCCCTGCTGACTGCAAATTTTGAGGTCGATTGTATTCGTAGTTTCAGAGTACATGTGGATTTTTTTTTCAGAAGTGACGCAAGAACAATATTAAATTTCAATTTTTCATGAAACATGATTGATTGATCATGAAACATGATTGATTGATCATGATCATGATTGATTGACCATGATTGATTGATTGATTTATTGATTAGTTGGTTGGTTGGTAAAACACGTTGGATAGGGCCAATTCAAACAGCGAAAAAGAAACAAAAAAGATCTTGGACCCTATATTAAACACACGAGACGGAAACATGATTGATTGATTGGTTGGTTGGTTGGTTGGTTGGTTGGTTGGTTGGTTGGTTGGTTGGTTAAACACGTTGGATAGGGCCAATTGAAACAGCGAAAAAGAAACAAAGAAGATCTTGGACCTTATATTAAACACACGAGACGAGACGGAAACTTGATTGATCATGATTGATTGATTGATTGATTGATTGATTGATTGATTGATTGATTGATTGGTTGGTTGGTTGGTTGGTTGGTTGGTTGGTTGGTTAAACACGTTGGATAGGGCCAATTGAAACAGCGAAAAAGAAACAAAGAAGATCTTGGACCCTATATTAAACACACGAGACGAGACGGAAACTTGATTGATTGATCATGATTGATTGATTGATTGATTGATTGATTGATTGATTGGTTGGTTGGTTGGTTGGTTGGTTGGTTGGTTGGTTGGTTGGTTGGTTGGTTAAACACGTTGGATAGGGCCAATTGAAACAGCGAAAAAGAAACAAAGAAGATCTTGGACCCTATATTAAACACACGAGACGAGACGGAAACATGATTGATTGATCATGATTGATTGATCATGATTGATTGATTGATTGATTGATTGATTGATTGGTTGGTTGGTTGGTTGGTTAAACACGTTGGAAAGGGTCAATTGAAACAGCGAAAAAGAAACAAAGGAGATCTTGAACCCTATATTAAACACATGAGACGGAAACATGATTGATTGATTGATTAATCATGATCATGATTGGTTGATTGATCATGATCATGATTTGTTGATTGATCATTATTGATTGATCATGATTGGTTGGTTGGTTGGTTGGTTGGCAAACACACATAAAAATCTTCAAGTCGTGCCCCAAATCACATATGTACATGACCTTGACCTTTGACCTTGTGACCTTTGTCAAGGTCATTGCTTCACAATGTCATTGCAAAAGACCCTATGGGTCAAGGACCTTTTGTTTAAGTGTTTTGCCTAATAATGGCTTTTTATAAACCATCAATGGGGGTTATGTCCCTTACATAATGGTAAAACCAATACAGTCATAATGTAACAAAGTTGCCCCTTGAAGTACTGAACATTTTTCACTGCTTAAATTTTCTGTATCTATAACCATTCAAGAATTATAGGGAAATCAAAGACATATGAAAATCTAAAATATGACCTTGACCTTTGACCTTGACCTTATTTTCTAAGTTAGGACCCAGGGGGCTCAAATAAAAACATTCCAGGGTTATACGGTTAACGGTTTATGAGTTAAAAAAACATACCGACAAATTTATTCCGTAAAGGTACATAACTCCTATAAAATTTCATCGAATCGCTTCGATCCAAATTAGCGAAAAATTCCTGAGGATGTAACGAACAATTTGTAAAAAGAATTTTGTCGCTTTCTTATTTTGTTACGAAGGAGATGCACACACATGACAAACAGTGAATAGGGAGATAACTCTTACAAAGAAAATGGTTCGGCTTAGCAGGGTGAAATTTAAAAGCGCATAACCTATACGATACAATATGAAAAAAATCTAAGCGACATATTGCGAAACAAACATTTATCGCAAGAACAAAATTTGGCGGAAGAAAAAAAAAAAAAAGATAATAATAATAATAATAATAATCAGAACAAATACAATAGGCTTTCCACAGAAAAGTGGAAAGACCTAATAATCAGAACAAATACAATAGGCTTTCCACAGAAAAGTGGAAAGACCTAATAATATGGAAAAAACTGGAGTTGTCGTTCGTTTTCCGTTGAAAGGATAGATAGCACACAACCTATATTCAGTTGTAAGTGGAGGGTTAAAAAAAAAAGGGGGGGGGGGCAAAAGGGGGTCTCGGGGAGATTTTTTTAATTTTTTTATTAACGGAACAGAATGGTTAAAAAGGTTTTTTACAATATAAATCAATTGCTTTTTTAAAGCAATTGTAGGGGGTCTTTCCCCCTTTAAAATTAATTGAATTTGGGGGGGGGGGGGGTGTTTGTTTGTTTGTTTGTTTGTTTGTTTGTTTGTTTGTTTCTGTATGGGGTCTATATTATTGTTACCGGAGAAGTTTCATGTTTAGTTTGGAAAGTTTTTCTTTTATTTTAGGTACAGCGCGCGCGCCACATCACGTGACACGGGTTTATAATAACGAAAAGATAGTCTTTTTATTCCTTTTTAGGTGGGGACTTTGAACAGACAACATGTATAGAGACGGAATGCACACAATGTAATTTCTTTTGTCATTGTAGGAAATTGACATTTTGATGACAGTTCACAAACAGTGCATGATTTGGATTTATTTGATCCGGTGTAACTTTAAAACACATTTATGGATTATTTTCTGATAATGTACATTTTTCAGCACCTGTTTGTAACACAGATTAGTATTTCAATCTCGGAGCGGACATTTTATTGTAGGCTTTTACTGAAATTTACGGACCTAGCAAGCAATTTTTACGGCATTGCAATTTTTTTTCTCTAGGAAAAGCTTTGAGAGATATCTGCACCAAATTTTTTTTACAAACTTTTAGTACATGTATGCCCTGCTGACTGCAAATTTTGAGGTCGATTGTATTCGTAGTTTCAGAGTACATGTGGATTTTTTTTTCAGAAGTGACGCAAGAACAATATTAAATTTCAATTTTTCATGAAACATGATTGATTGATCATGAAACATGATTGATTGATCATGATCATGATTGATTGACCATGATTGATTGATTGATTTATTGATTAGTTGGTTGGTTGGTAAAACACGTTGGATAGGGCCAATTCAAACAGCGAAAAAGAAACAAAAAAGATCTTGGACCCTATATTAAACACACGAGACGGAAACATGATTGATTGATTGGTTGGTTGGTTGGTTGGTTGGTTGGTTGGTTGGTTGGTTGGTTGGTTAAACACGTTGGATAGGGCCAATTGAAACAGCGAAAAAGAAACAAAGAAGATCTTGGACCTTATATTAAACACACGAGACGAGACGGAAACTTGATTGATCATGATTGATTGATTGATTGATTGATTGATTGATTGATTGATTGATTGATTGGTTGGTTGGTTGGTTGGTTGGTTGGTTGGTTAAACACGTTGGATAGGGCCAATTGAAACAGCGAAAAAGAAACAAAGAAGATCTTGGACCCTATATTAAACACACGAGACGAGACGGAAACTTGATTGATTGATCATGATTGATTGATTGATTGATTGATTGATTGATTGATTGGTTGGTTGGTTGGTTGGTTGGTTGGTTGGTTGGTTGGTTGGTTGGTTGGTTAAACACGTTGGATAGGGCCAATTGAAACAGCGAAAAAGAAACAAAGAAGATCTTGGACCCTATATTAAACACACGAGACGAGACGGAAACATGATTGATTGATCATGATTGATTGATCATGATTGATTGATTGATTGATTGATTGATTGATTGGTTGGTTGGTTGGTTGGTTAAACACGTTGGAAAGGGTCAATTGAAACAGCGAAAAAGAAACAAAGGAGATCTTGAACCCTATATTAAACACATGAGACGGAAACATGATTGATTGATTGATTAATCATGATCATGATTGGTTGATTGATCATGATCATGATTTGTTGATTGATCATTATTGATTGATCATGATTGGTTGGTTGGTTGGTTGGTTGGCAAACACACATAAAAATCTTCAAGTCGTGCCCCAAATCACATATGTACATGACCTTGACCTTTGACCTTGTGACCTTTGTCAAGGTCATTGCTTCACAATGTCATTGCAAAAGACCCTATGGGTCAAGGACCTTTTGTTTAAGTGTTTTGCCTAATAATGGCTTTTTATAAACCATCAATGGGGGTTATGTCCCTTACATAATGTTAAAACCAATACAGTCATAATGTAACAAAGTTGCCCCTTGAAGTACTGAACATTTTTCACTGCTTAAATTTTCTGTATCTATAACCATTCAAGAATTATAGGGAAATCAAAGACATATGAAAATCTAAAATATGACCTTGACCTTTGACCTTGACCTTATTTTCTAAGTTAGGACCCAGGGGGCTCAAATAAAAACATTCCAGGGTTATACGGTTAACGGTTTATGAGTTAAAAAAACATACCGACAAATTTATTCCGTAAAGGTACATAACTCCTATAAAATTTCATCGAATCGCTTCGATCCAAATTAGCGAAAAATTCCTGAGGATGTAACGAACAATTTGTAAAAAGAATTTTGTCGCTTTCTTATTTTGTTACGAAGGAGATGCACACACATGACAAACAGTGAATAGGGAGATAACTCTTACAAAGAAAATGGTTCGGCTTAGCAGGGTGAAATTTAAAAGCGCATAACCTATACGATACAATATGAAAAAAATCTAAGCGACATATTGCGAAACAAACATTTATCGCAAGAACAAAATTTGGCGGAAGAAAAAAAAAAAAAAGATAATAATAATAATAATAATAATCAGAACAAATACAATAGGCTTTCCACAGAAAAGTGGAAAGACCTAATAATCAGAACAAATACAATAGGCTTTCCACAGAAAAGTGGAAAGACCTAATAATATGGAAAAAACTGGAGTTGTCGTTCGTTTTCCGTTGAAAGGATAGATAGCACACAACCTATATTCAGTTGTAAGTGGAGGGTTAAAAAAAAAAGGGGGGGGGGGGGCAAAAGGGGGTCTCGGGGAGATTTTTTTAATTTTTTTATTAACGGAACAGAATGGTTAAAAAGGTTTTTTACAATATAAATCAATTGCTTTTTTAAAGCAATTGTAGGGGGTCTTTCCCCCTTTAAAATTAATTGAATTTGGGGGGGGGGTGTTTGTTTGTTTGTTTGTTTGTTTGTTTCTGTATGGGGTCTATATTATTGTTACCGGAGAAGTTTCATGTTTAGTTTGGAAAGTTTTTCTTTTATTTTAGGTACAGCGCGCGCGCCACATCACGTGACACGGGTTTATAATAACGAAAAGATAGTCTTTTTATTCCTTTTTAGGTGGGGACTTTGAACAGACAACATGTATAGAGACGGAATGCACACAATGTAATTTCTTTTGTCATTGTAGGAAATTGACATTTTGATGACAGTTCACAAACAGTGCATGATTTGGATTTATTTGATCCGGTGTAACTTTAAAACACATTTATGGATTATTTTCTGATAATGTACATTTTTCAGCACCTGTTTGTAACACAGATTAGTATTTCAATCTCGGAGCGGACATTTTATTGTAGGCTTTTACTGAAATTTACGGACCTAGCAAGCAATTTTTACGGCATTGCAATTTTTTTTCTCTAGGAAAAGCTTTGAGAGATATCTGCACCAAATTTTTTTACAAACTTTTAGTACATGTATGCCCTGCTGACTGCAAATTTTGAGGTCGATTGTATTCGTAGTTTCAGAGTACATGTGGATTTTTTTTTCAGAAGTGACGCAAGAACAATATTAAATTTCAATTTTTCATGAAACATGATTGATTGATCATGAAACATGATTGATTGATCATGATCATGATTGATTGACCATGATTGATTGATTGATTTATTGATTAGTTGGTTGGTTGGTAAAACACGTTGGATAGGGCCAATTCAAACAGCGAAAAAGAAACAAAAAAGATCTTGGACCCTATATTAAACACACGAGACGGAAACATGATTGATTGATTGGTTGGTTGGTTGGTTGGTTGGTTGGTTGGTTGGTTGGTTGGTTGGTTAAACACGTTGGATAGGGCCAATTGAAACAGCGAAAAAGAAACAAAGAAGATCTTGGACCTTATATTAAACACACGAGACGAGACGGAAACTTGATTGATCATGATTGATTGATTGATTGATTGATTGATTGATTGATTGATTGATTGATTGGTTGGTTGGTTGGTTGGTTGGTTGGTTGGTTAAACACGTTGGATAGGGCCAATTGAAACAGCGAAAAAGAAACAAAGAAGATCTTGGACCCTATATTAAACACACGAGACGAGACGGAAACTTGATTGATTGATCATGATTGATTGATTGATTGATTGATTGATTGATTGATTGGTTGGTTGGTTGGTTGGTTGGTTGGTTGGTTGGTTGGTTGGTTGGTTGGTTAAACACGTTGGATAGGGCCAATTGAAACAGCGAAAAAGAAACAAAGAAGATCTTGGACCCTATATTAAACACACGAGACGAGACGGAAACATGATTGATTGATCATGATTGATTGATCATGATTGATTGATTGATTGATTGATTGATTGATTGGTTGGTTGGTTGGTTGGTTAAACACGTTGGAAAGGGTCAATTGAAACAGCGAAAAAGAAACAAAGGAGATCTTGAACCCTATATTAAACACATGAGACGGAAACATGATTGATTGATTGATTAATCATGATCATGATTGGTTGATTGATCATGATCATGATTTGTTGATTGATCATTATTGATTGATCATGATTGGTTGGTTGGTTGGTTGGTTGGCAAACACACATAAAAATCTTCAAGTCGTGCCCCAAATCACATATGTACATGACCTTGACCTTTGACCTTGTGACCTTTGTCAAGGTCATTGCTTCACAATGTCATTGCAAAAGACCCTATGGGTCAAGGACCTTTTGTTTAAGTGTTTTGCCTAATAATGGCTTTTTATAAACCATCAATGGGGGTTATGTCCCTTACATAATGTTAAAACCAATACA
Source organism: Mytilus trossulus (assembly GCF_036588685.1). NCBI lineage: Eukaryota > Metazoa > Mollusca > Bivalvia > Mytilida > Mytilidae > Mytilus > Mytilus trossulus. The sequence goes on along the minus strand of NC_086381.1, from coordinate 56,633,490 downwards.
GTCATAATGTAACAAAGTTGCCCCTTGAAGTACTGAACATTTTTCACTGCTTAAATTTTCTGTATCTATAACCATTCAAGAATTATAGGGAAATCAAAGACATATGAAAATCTAAAATATGACCTTGACCTTTGACCTTGACCTTATTTTCTAAGTTAGGACCCAGGGGGCTCAAATAAAAACATTCCAGGGTTATACGGTTAACGGTTTATGAGTTAAAAAAACATACCGACAAATTTATTCCGTAAAGGTACATAACTCCTATAAAATTTCATCGAATCGCTTCGATCCAAATTAGCGAAAAATTCCTGAGGATGTAACGAACAATTTGTAAAAAGAATTTTGTCGCTTTCTTATTTTGTTACGAAGGAGATGCACACACATGACAAACAGTGAATAGGGAGATAACTCTTACAAAGAAAATGGTTCGGCTTAGCAGGGTGAAATTTAAAAGCGCATAACCTATACGATACAATATGAAAAAAATCTAAGCGACATATTGCGAAACAAACATTTATCGCAAGAACAAAATTTGGCGGAAGAAAAAAAAAAAAAAGATAATAATAATAATAATAATAATCAGAACAAATACAATAGGCTTTCCACAGAAAAGTGGAAAGACCTAATAATCAGAACAAATACAATAGGCTTTCCACAGAAAAGTGGAAAGACCTAATAATATGGAAAAAACTGGAGTTGTCGTTCGTTTTCCGTTGAAAGGATAGATAGCACACAACCTATATTCAGTTGTAAGTGGAGGGTTAAAAAAAAAAGGGGGGGGGGGGGCAAAAGGGGGTCTCGGGGAGATTTTTTTAATTTTTTTATTAACGGAACAGAATGGTTAAAAAGGTTTTTTACAATATAAATCAATTGCTTTTTTAAAGCAATTGTAGGGGGTCTTTCCCCCTTTAAAATTAATTGAATTTGGGGGGGGGGTGTTTGTTTGTTTGTTTGTTTGTTTGTTTCTGTATGGGGTCTATATTATTGTTACCGGAGAAGTTTCATGTTTAGTTTGGAAAGTTTTTCTTTTATTTTAGGTACAGCGCGCGCGCCACATCACGTGACACGGGTTTATAATAACGAAAAGATAGTCTTTTTATTCCTTTTTAGGTGGGGACTTTGAACAGACAACATGTATAGAGACGGAATGCACACAATGTAATTTCTTTTGTCATTGTAGGAAATTGACATTTTGATGACAGTTCACAAACAGTGCATGATTTGGATTTATTTGATCCGGTGTAACTTTAAAACACATTTATGGATTATTTTCTGATAATGTACATTTTTCAGCACCTGTTTGTAACACAGATTAGTATTTCAATCTCGGAGCGGACATTTTATTGTAGGCTTTTACTGAAATTTACGGACCTAGCAAGCAATTTTTACGGCATTGCAATTTTTTTTCTCTAGGAAAAGCTTTGAGAGATATCTGCACCAAATTTTTTTACAAACTTTTAGTACATGTATGCCCTGCTGACTGCAAATTTTGAGGTCGATTGTATTCGTAGTTTCAGAGTACATGTGGATTTTTTTTTCAGAAGTGACGCAAGAACAATATTAAATTTCAATTTTTCATGAAACATGATTGATTGATCATGAAACATGATTGATTGATCATGATCATGATTGATTGACCATGATTGATTGATTGATTTATTGATTAGTTGGTTGGTTGGTAAAACACGTTGGATAGGGCCAATTCAAACAGCGAAAAAGAAACAAAAAAGATCTTGGACCCTATATTAAACACACGAGACGGAAACATGATTGATTGATTGGTTGGTTGGTTGGTTGGTTGGTTGGTTGGTTGGTTGGTTGGTTGGTTAAACACGTTGGATAGGGCCAATTGAAACAGCGAAAAAGAAACAAAGAAGATCTTGGACCTTATATTAAACACACGAGACGAGACGGAAACTTGATTGATCATGATTGATTGATTGATTGATTGATTGATTGATTGATTGATTGATTGATTGGTTGGTTGGTTGGTTGGTTGGTTGGTTGGTTGGTTAAACACGTTGGATAGGGCCAATTGAAACAGCGAAAAAGAAACAAAGAAGATCTTGGACCCTATATTAAACACACGAGACGAGACGGAAACTTGATTGATTGATCATGATTGATTGATTGATTGATTGATTGATTGATTGATTGGTTGGTTGGTTGGTTGGTTGGTTGGTTGGTTGGTTGGTTGGTTGGTTGGTTAAACACGTTGGATAGGGCCAATTGAAACAGCGAAAAAGAAACAAAGAAGATCTTGGACCCTATATTAAACACACGAGACGAGACGGAAACATGATTGATTGATCATGATTGATTGATCATGATTGATTGATTGATTGATTGATTGATTGATTGGTTGGTTGGTTGGTTGGTTAAACACGTTGGAAAGGGTCAATTGAAACAGCGAAAAAGAAACAAAGGAGATCTTGAACCCTATATTAAACACATGAGACGGAAACATGATTGATTGATTGATTAATCATGATCATGATTGGTTGATTGATCATGATCATGATTTGTTGATTGATCATTATTGATTGATCATGATTGGTTGGTTGGTTGGTTGGTTGGCAAACACACATAAAAATCTTCAAGTCGTGCCCCAAATCACATATGTACATGACCTTGACCTTTGACCTTGTGACCTTTGTCAAGGTCATTGCTTCACAATGTCATTGCAAAAGACCCTATGGGTCAAGGACCTTTTGTTTAAGTGTTTTGCCTAATAATGGCTTTTTATAAACCATCAATGGGGGTTATGTCCCTTACATAATGGTAAAACCAATACAGTCATAATGTAACAAAGTTGCCCCTTGAAGTACTGAACATTTTTCACTGCTTAAATTTTCTGTATCTATAACCATTCAAGAATTATAGGGAAATCAAAGACATATGAAAATCTAAAATATGACCTTGACCTTTGACCTTGACCTTATTTTCTAAGTTAGGACCCAGGGGGCTCAAATAAAAACATTCCAGGGTTATACGGTTAACGGTTTATGAGTTAAAAAAACATACCGACAAATTTATTCCGTAAAGGTACATAACTCCTATAAAATTTCATCGAATCGCTTCGATCCAAATTAGCGAAAAATTCCTGAGGATGTAACGAACAATTTGTAAAAAGAATTTTGTCGCTTTCTTATTTTGTTACGAAGGAGATGCACACACATGACAAACAGTGAATAGGGAGATAACTCTTACAAAGAAAATGGTTCGGCTTAGCAGGGTGAAATTTAAAAGCGCATAACCTATACGATACAATATGAAAAAAATCTAAGCGACATATTGCGAAACAAACATTTATCGCAAGAACAAAATTTGGCGGAAGAAAAAAAAAAAAAAGATAATAATAATAATAATAATAATCAGAACAAATACAATAGGCTTTCCACAGAAAAGTGGAAAGACCTAATAATCAGAACAAATACAATAGGCTTTCCACAGAAAAGTGGAAAGACCTAATAATATGGAAAAAACTGGAGTTGTCGTTCGTTTTCCGTTGAAAGGATAGATAGCACACAACCTATATTCAGTTGTAAGTGGAGGGTTAAAAAAAAAAGGGGGGGGGGCAAAAGGGGGTCTCGGGGAGATTTTTTTAATTTTTTTATTAACGGAACAGAATGGTTAAAAAGGTTTTTTACAATATAAATCAATTGCTTTTTTAAAGCAATTGTAGGGGGTCTTTCCCCCTTTAAAATTAATTGAATTTGGGGGGGGGGGGGGTGTTTGTTTGTTTGTTTGTTTGTTTGTTTGTTTGTTTGTTTCTGTATGGGGTCTATATTATTGTTACCGGAGAAGTTTCATGTTTAGTTTGGAAAGTTTTTCTTTTATTTTAGGTACAGCGCGCGCGCCACATCACGTGACACGGGTTTATAATAACGAAAAGATAGTCTTTTTATTCCTTTTTAGGTGGGGACTTTGAACAGACAACATGTATAGAGACGGAATGCACACAATGTAATTTCTTTTGTCATTGTAGGAAATTGACATTTTGATGACAGTTCACAAACAGTGCATGATTTGGATTTATTTGATCCGGTGTAACTTTAAAACACATTTATGGATTATTTTCTGATAATGTACATTTTTCAGCACCTGTTTGTAACACAGATTAGTATTTCAATCTCGGAGCGGACATTTTATTGTAGGCTTTTACTGAAATTTACGGACCTAGCAAGCAATTTTTACGGCATTGCAATTTTTTTTCTCTAGGAAAAGCTTTGAGAGATATCTGCACCAAATTTTTTTACAAACTTTTAGTACATGTATGCCCTGCTGACTGCAAATTTTGAGGTCGATTGTATTCGTAGTTTCAGAGTACATGTGGATTTTTTTTTCAGAAGTGACGCAAGAACAATATTAAATTTCAATTTTTCATGAAACATGATTGATTGATCATGAAACATGATTGATTGATCATGATCATGATTGATTGACCATGATTGATTGATTGATTTATTGATTAGTTGGTTGGTTGGTAAAACACGTTGGATAGGGCCAATTCAAACAGCGAAAAAGAAACAAAAAAGATCTTGGACCCTATATTAAACACACGAGACGGAAACATGATTGATTGATTGGTTGGTTGGTTGGTTGGTTGGTTGGTTGGTTGGTTGGTTGGTTAAACACGTTGGATAGGGCCAATTGAAACAGCGAAAAAGAAACAAAGAAGATCTTGGACCTTATATTAAACACACGAGACGAGACGGAAACTTGATTGATCATGATTGATTGATTGATTGATTGATTGATTGATTGATTGATTGATTGATTGGTTGGTTGGTTGGTTGGTTGGTTGGTTGGTTGGTTAAACACGTTGGATAGGGCCAATTGAAACAGCGAAAAAGAAACAAAGAAGATCTTGGACCCTATATTAAACACACGAGACGAGACGGAAACTTGATTGATTGATCATGATTGATTGATTGATTGATTGATTGATTGATTGATTGGTTGGTTGGTTGGTTGGTTGGTTGGTTGGTTGGTTGGTTGGTTGGTTGGTTAAACACGTTGGATAGGGCCAATTGAAACAGCGAAAAAGAAACAAAGAAGATCTTGGACCCTATATTAAACACACGAGACGAGACGGAAACATGATTGATTGATCATGATTGATTGATCATGATTGATTGATTGATTGATTGATTGATTGATTGGTTGGTTGGTTGGTTGGTTAAACACGTTGGAAAGGGTCAATTGAAACAGCGAAAAAGAAACAAAGGAGATCTTGAACCCTATATTAAACACATGAGACGGAAACATGATTGATTGATTGATTAATCATGATCATGATTGGTTGATTGATCATGATCATGATTTGTTGATTGATCATTATTGATTGATCATGATTGGTTGGTTGGTTGGTTGGTTGGCAAACACACATAAAAATCTTCAAGTCGTGCCCCAAATCACATATGTACATGACCTTGACCTTTGACCTTGTGACCTTTGTCAAGGTCATTGCTTCACAATGTCATTGCAAAAGACCCTATGGGTCAAGGACCTTTTGTTTAAGTGTTTTGCCTAATAATGGCTTTTTATAAACCATCAATGGGGGTTATGTCCCTTACATAATGGTAAAACCAATACAGTCATAATGTAACAAAGTTGCCCCTTGAAGTACTGAACATTTTTCACTGCTTAAATTTTCTGTATCTATAACCATTCAAGAATTATAGGGAAATCAAAGACATATGAAAATCTAAAATATGACCTTGACCTTTGACCTTGACCTTATTTTCTAAGTTAGGACCCAGGGGGCTCAAATAAAAACATTCCAGGGTTATACGGTTAACGGTTTATGAGTTAAAAAAACATACCGACAAATTTATTCCGTAAAGGTACATAACTCCTATAAAATTTCATCGAATCGCTTCGATCCAAATTAGCGAAAAATTCCTGAGGATGTAACGAACAATTTGTAAAAAGAATTTTGTCGCTTTCTTATTTTGTTACGAAGGAGATGCACACACATGACAAACAGTGAATAGGGAGATAACTCTTACAAAGAAAATGGTTCGGCTTAGCAGGGTGAAATTTAAAAGCGCATAACCTATACGATACAATATGAAAAAAATCTAAGCGACATATTGCGAAACAAACATTTATCGCAAGAACAAAATTTGGCGGAAGAAAAAAAAAAAAAAGATAATAATAATAATAATAATAATCAGAACAAATACAATAGGCTTTCCACAGAAAAGTGGAAAGACCTAATAATCAGAACAAATACAATAGGCTTTCCACAGAAAAGTGGAAAGACCTAATAATATGGAAAAAACTGGAGTTGTCGTTCGTTTTCCGTTGAAAGGATAGATAGCACACAACCTATATTCAGTTGTAAGTGGAGGGTTAAAAAAAAAAGGGGGGGGGGGCAAAAGGGGGTCTCGGGGAGATTTTTTTAATTTTTTTATTAACGGAACAGAATGGTTAAAAAGGTTTTTTACAATATAAATCAATTGCTTTTTTAAAGCAATTGTAGGGGGTCTTTCCCCCTTTAAAATTAATTGAATTTGGGGGGGGGGGGTGTTTGTTTGTTTGTTTGTTTGTTTGTTTGTTTGTTTGTTTCTGTATGGGGTCTATATTATTGTTACCGGAGAAGTTTCATGTTTAGTTTGGAAAGTTTTTCTTTTATTTTAGGTACAGCGCGCGCGCCACATCACGTGACACGGGTTTATAATAACGAAAAGATAGTCTTTTTATTCCTTTTTAGGTGGGGACTTTGAACAGACAACATGTATAGAGACGGAATGCACACAATGTAATTTCTTTTGTCATTGTAGGAAATTGACATTTTGATGACAGTTCACAAACAGTGCATGATTTGGATTTATTTGATCCGGTGTAACTTTAAAACACATTTATGGATTATTTTCTGATAATGTACATTTTTCAGCACCTGTTTGTAACACAGATTAGTATTTCAATCTCGGAGCGGACATTTTATTGTAGGCTTTTACTGAAATTTACGGACCTAGCAAGCAATTTTTACGGCATTGCAATTTTTTTTCTCTAGGAAAAGCTTTGAGAGATATCTGCACCAAATTTTTTTACAAACTTTTAGTACATGTATGCCCTGCTGACTGCAAATTTTGAGGTCGATTGTATTCGTAGTTTCAGAGTACATGTGGATTTTTTTTTCAGAAGTGACGCAAGAACAATATTAAATTTCAATTTTTCATGAAACATGATTGATTGATCATGAAACATGATTGATTGATCATGATCATGATTGATTGACCATGATTGATTGATTGATTTATTGATTAGTTGGTTGGTTGGTAAAACACGTTGGATAGGGCCAATTCAAACAGCGAAAAAGAAACAAAAAAGATCTTGGACCCTATATTAAACACACGAGACGGAAACATGATTGATTGATTGGTTGGTTGGTTGGTTGGTTGGTTGGTTGGTTGGTTGGTTGGTTGGTTAAACACGTTGGATAGGGCCAATTGAAACAGCGAAAAAGAAACAAAGAAGATCTTGGACCTTATATTAAACACACGAGACGAGACGGAAACTTGATTGATCATGATTGATTGATTGATTGATTGATTGATTGATTGATTGATTGATTGATTGGTTGGTTGGTTGGTTGGTTGGTTGGTTGGTTGGTTAAACACGTTGGATAGGGCCAATTGAAACAGCGAAAAAGAAACAAAGAAGATCTTGGACCCTATATTAAACACACGAGACGAGACGGAAACTTGATTGATTGATCATGATTGATTGATTGATTGATTGATTGATTGATTGATTGGTTGGTTGGTTGGTTGGTTGGTTGGTTGGTTGGTTGGTTGGTTGGTTGGTTAAACACGTTGGATAGGGCCAATTGAAACAGCGAAAAAGAAACAAAGAAGATCTTGGACCCTATATTAAACACACGAGACGAGACGGAAACATGATTGATTGATCATGATTGATTGATCATGATTGATTGATTGATTGATTGATTGATTGATTGGTTGGTTGGTTGGTTGGTTAAACACGTTGGAAAGGGTCAATTGAAACAGCGAAAAAGAAACAAAGGAGATCTTGAACCCTATATTAAACACATGAGACGGAAACATGATTGATTGATTGATTAATCATGATCATGATTGGTTGATTGATCATGATCATGATTTGTTGATTGATCATTATTGATTGATCATGATTGGTTGGTTGGTTGGTTGGTTGGCAAACACACATAAAAATCTTCAAGTCGTGCCCCAAATCACATATGTACATGACCTTGACCTTTGACCTTGTGACCTTTGTCAAGGTCATTGCTTCACAATGTCATTGCAAAAGACCCTATGGGTCAAGGACCTTTTGTTTAAGTGTTTTGCCTAATAATGGCTTTTTATAAACCATCAATGGGGGTTATGTCCCTTACATAATGGTAAAACCAATACAGTCATAATGTAACAAAGTTGCCCCTTGAAGTACTGAACATTTTTCACTGCTTAAATTTTCTGTATCTATAACCATTCAAGAATTATAGGGAAATCAAAGACATATGAAAATCTAAAATATGACCTTGACCTTTGACCTTGACCTTATTTTCTAAGTTAGGACCCAGGGGGCTCAAATAAAAACATTCCAGGGTTATACGGTTAACGGTTTATGAGTTAAAAAAACATACCGACAAATTTATTCCGTAAAGGTACATAACTCCTATAAAATTTCATCGAATCGCTTCGATCCAAATTAGCGAAAAATTCCTGAGGATGTAACGAACAATTTGTAAAAAGAATTTTGTCGCTTTCTTATTTTGTTACGAAGGAGATGCACACACATGACAAACAGTGAATAGGGAGATAACTCTTACAAAGAAAATGGTTCGGCTTAGCAGGGTGAAATTTAAAAGCGCATAACCTATACGATACAATATGAAAAAAATCTAAGCGACATATTGCGAAACAAACATTTATCGCAAGAACAAAATTTGGCGGAAGAAAAAAAAAAAAAAGATAATAATAATAATAATAATAATCAGAACAAATACAATAGGCTTTCCACAGAAAAGTGGAAAGACCTAATAATCAGAACAAATACAATAGGCTTTCCACAGAAAAGTGGAAAGACCTAATAATATGGAAAAAACTGGAGTTGTCGTTCGTTTTCCGTTGAAAGGATAGATAGCACACAACCTATATTCAGTTGTAAGTGGAGGGTTAAAAAAAAAAGGGGGGGGGGGCAAAAGGGGGTCTCGGGGAGATTTTTTTAATTTTTTTATTAACGGAACAGAATGGTTAAAAAGGTTTTTTACAATATAAATCAATTGCTTTTTTAAAGCAATTGTAGGGGGTCTTTCCCCCTTTAAAATTAATTGAATTTGGGGGGGGGGGGGTGTTTGTTTGTTTGTTTGTTTGTTTGTTTGTTTGTTTGTTTCTGTATGGGGTCTATATTATTGTTACCGGAGAAGTTTCATGTTTAGTTTGGAAAGTTTTTCTTTTATTTTAGGTACAGCGCGCGCGCCACATCACGTGACACGGGTTTATAATAACGAAAAGATAGTCTTTTTATTCCTTTTTAGGTGGGGACTTTGAACAGACAACATGTATAGAGACGGAATGCACACAATGTAATTTCTTTTGTCATTGTAGGAAATTGACATTTTGATGACAGTTCACAAACAGTGCATGATTTGGATTTATTTGATCCGGTGTAACTTTAAAACACATTTATGGATTATTTTCTGATAATGTACATTTTTCAGCACCTGTTTGTAACACAGATTAGTATTTCAATCTCGGAGCGGACATTTTATTGTAGGCTTTTACTGAAATTTACGGACCTAGCAAGCAATTTTTACGGCATTGCAATTTTTTTTCTCTAGGAAAAGCTTTGAGAGATATCTGCACCAAATTTTTTTACAAACTTTTAGTACATGTATGCCCTGCTGACTGCAAATTTTGAGGTCGATTGTATTCGTAGTTTCAGAGTACATGTGGATTTTTTTTTCAGAAGTGACGCAAGAACAATATTAAATTTCAATTTTTCATGAAACATGATTGATTGATCATGAAACATGATTGATTGATCATGATCATGATTGATTGACCATGATTGATTGATTGATTTATTGATTAGTTGGTTGGTTGGTAAAACACGTTGGATAGGGCCAATTCAAACAGCGAAAAAGAAACAAAAAAGATCTTGGACCCTATATTAAACACACGAGACGGAAACATGATTGATTGATTGGTTGGTTGGTTGGTTGGTTGGTTGGTTGGTTGGTTGGTTGGTTGGTTAAACACGTTGGATAGGGCCAATTGAAACAGCGAAAAAGAAACAAAGAAGATCTTGGACCTTATATTAAACACACGAGACGAGACGGAAACTTGATTGATCATGATTGATTGATTGATTGATTGATTGATTGATTGATTGATTGATTGATTGGTTGGTTGGTTGGTTGGTTGGTTGGTTGGTTGGTTAAACACGTTGGATAGGGCCAATTGAAACAGCGAAAAAGAAACAAAGAAGATCTTGGACCCTATATTAAACACACGAGACGAGACGGAAACTTGATTGATTGATCATGATTGATTGATTGATTGATTGATTGATTGATTGATTGGTTGGTTGGTTGGTTGGTTGGTTGGTTGGTTGGTTGGTTGGTTGGTTGGTTAAACACGTTGGATAGGGCCAATTGAAACAGCGAAAAAGAAACAAAGAAGATCTTGGACCCTATATTAAACACACGAGACGAGACGGAAACATGATTGATTGATCATGATTGATTGATCATGATTGATTGATTGATTGATTGATTGATTGATTGGTTGGTTGGTTGGTTGGTTAAACACGTTGGAAAGGGTCAATTGAAACAGCGAAAAAGAAACAAAGGAGATCTTGAACCCTATATTAAACACATGAGACGGAAACATGATTGATTGATTGATTAATCATGATCATGATTGGTTGATTGATCATGATCATGATTTGTTGATTGATCATTATTGATTGATCATGATTGGTTGGTTGGTTGGTTGGTTGGCAAACACACATAAAAATCTTCAAGTCGTGCCCCAAATCACATATGTACATGACCTTGACCTTTGACCTTGTGACCTTTGTCAAGGTCATTGCTTCACAATGTCATTGCAAAAGACCCTATGGGTCAAGGACCTTTTGTTTAAGTGTTTTGCCTAATAATGGCTTTTTATAAACCATCAATGGGGGTTATGTCCCTTACATAATGGTAAAACCAATACAGTCATAATGTAACAAAGTTGCCCCTTGAAGTACTGAACATTTTTCACTGCTTAAATTTTCTGTATCTATAACCATTCAAGAATTATAGGGAAATCAAAGACATATGAAAATCTAAAATATGACCTTGACCTTTGACCTTGACCTTATTTTCTAAGTTAGGACCCAGGGGGCTCAAATAAAAACATTCCAGGGTTATACGGTTAACGGTTTATGAGTTAAAAAAACATACCGACAAATTTATTCCGTAAAGGTACATAACTCCTATAAAATTTCATCGAATCGCTTCGATCCAAATTAGCGAAAAATTCCTGAGGATGTAACGAACAATTTGTAAAAAGAATTTTGTCGCTTTCTTATTTTGTTACGAAGGAGATGCACACACATGACAAACAGTGAATAGGGAGATAACTCTTACAAAGAAAATGGTTCGGCTTAGCAGGGTGAAATTTAAAAGCGCATAACCTATACGATACAATATGAAAAAAATCTAAGCGACATATTGCGAAACAAACATTTATCGCAAGAACAAAATTTGGCGGAAGAAAAAAAAAAAAAAGATAATAATAATAATAATAATAATCAGAACAAATACAATAGGCTTTCCACAGAAAAGTGGAAAGACCTAATAATCAGAACAAATACAATAGGCTTTCCACAGAAAAGTGGAAAGACCTAATAATATGGAAAAAACTGGAGTTGTCGTTCGTTTTCCGTTGAAAGGATAGATAGCACACAACCTATATTCAGTTGTAAGTGGAGGGTTAAAAAAAAAAGGGGGGGGGGCAAAAGGGGGTCTCGGGGAGATTTTTTTAATTTTTTTATTAACGGAACAGAATGGTTAAAAAGGTTTTTTACAATATAAATCAATTGCTTTTTTAAAGCAATTGTAGGGGGTCTTTCCCCCTTTAAAATTAATTGAATTTGGGGGGGGGGGGGTGTTTGTTTGTTTGTTTGTTTGTTTGTTTGTTTGTTTGTTTCTGTATGGGGTCTATATTATTGTTACCGGAGAAGTTTCATGTTTAGTTTGGAAAGTTTTTCTTTTATTTTAGGTACAGCGCGCGCGCCACATCACGTGACACGGGTTTATAATAACGAAAAGATAGTCTTTTTATTCCTTTTTAGGTGGGGACTTTGAACAGACAACATGTATAGAGACGGAATGCACACAATGTAATTTCTTTTGTCATTGTAGGAAATTGACATTTTGATGACAGTTCACAAACAGTGCATGATTTGGATTTATTTGATCCGGTGTAACTTTAAAACACATTTATGGATTATTTTCTGATAATGTACATTTTTCAGCACCTGTTTGTAACACAGATTAGTATTTCAATCTCGGAGCGGACATTTTATTGTAGGCTTTTACTGAAATTTACGGACCTAGCAAGCAATTTTTACGGCATTGCAATTTTTTTTCTCTAGGAAAAGCTTTGAGAGATATCTGCACCAAATTTTTTTACAAACTTTTAGTACATGTATGCCCTGCTGACTGCAAATTTTGAGGTCGATTGTATTCGTAGTTTCAGAGTACATGTGGATTTTTTTTTCAGAAGTGACGCAAGAACAATATTAAATTTCAATTTTTCATGAAACATGATTGATTGATCATGAAACATGATTGATTGATCATGATCATGATTGATTGACCATGATTGATTGATTGATTTATTGATTAGTTGGTTGGTTGGTAAAACACGTTGGATAGGGCCAATTCAAACAGCGAAAAAGAAACAAAAAAGATCTTGGACCCTATATTAAACACACGAGACGGAAACATGATTGATTGATTGGTTGGTTGGTTGGTTGGTTGGTTGGTTGGTTGGTTGGTTGGTTGGTTAAACACGTTGGATAGGGCCAATTGAAACAGCGAAAAAGAAACAAAGAAGATCTTGGACCTTATATTAAACACACGAGACGAGACGGAAACTTGATTGATCATGATTGATTGATTGATTGATTGATTGATTGATTGATTGATTGATTGATTGGTTGGTTGGTTGGTTGGTTGGTTGGTTGGTTGGTTAAACACGTTGGATAGGGCCAATTGAAACAGCGAAAAAGAAACAAAGAAGATCTTGGACCCTATATTAAACACACGAGACGAGACGGAAACTTGATTGATTGATCATGATTGATTGATTGATTGATTGATTGATTGATTGATTGGTTGGTTGGTTGGTTGGTTGGTTGGTTGGTTGGTTGGTTGGTTGGTTGGTTAAACACGTTGGATAGGGCCAATTGAAACAGCGAAAAAGAAACAAAGAAGATCTTGGACCCTATATTAAACACACGAGACGAGACGGAAACATGATTGATTGATCATGATTGATTGATCATGATTGATTGATTGATTGATTGATTGATTGATTGGTTGGTTGGTTGGTTGGTTAAACACGTTGGAAAGGGTCAATTGAAACAGCGAAAAAGAAACAAAGGAGATCTTGAACCCTATATTAAACACATGAGACGGAAACATGATTGATTGATTGATTAATCATGATCATGATTGGTTGATTGATCATGATCATGATTTGTTGATTGATCATTATTGATTGATCATGATTGGTTGGTTGGTTGGTTGGTTGGCAAACACACATAAAAATCTTCAAGTCGTGCCCCAAATCACATATGTACATGACCTTGACCTTTGACCTTGTGACCTTTGTCAAGGTCATTGCTTCACAATGTCATTGCAAAAGACCCTATGGGTCAAGGACCTTTTGTTTAAGTGTTTTGCCTAATAATGGCTTTTTATAAACCATCAATGGGGGTTATGTCCCTTACATAATGGTAAAACCAATACAGTCATAATGTAACAAAGTTGCCCCTTGAAGTACTGAACATTTTTCACTGCTTAAATTTTCTGTATCTATAACCATTCAAGAATTATAGGGAAATCAAAGACATATGAAAATCTAAAATATGACCTTGACCTTTGACCTTGACCTTATTTTCTAAGTTAGGACCCAGGGGGCTCAAATAAAAACATTCCAGGGTTATACGGTTAACGGTTTATGAGTTAAAAAAACATACCGACAAATTTATTCCGTAAAGGTACATAACTCCTATAAAATTTCATCGAATCGCTTCGATCCAAATTAGCGAAAAATTCCTGAGGATGTAACGAACAATTTGTAAAAAGAATTTTGTCGCTTTCTTATTTTGTTACGAAGGAGATGCACACACATGACAAACAGTGAATAGGGAGATAACTCTTACAAAGAAAATGGTTCGGCTTAGCAGGGTGAAATTTAAAAGCGCATAACCTATACGATACAATATGAAAAAAATCTAAGCGACATATTGCGAAACAAACATTTATCGCAAGAACAAAATTTGGCGGAAGAAAAAAAAAAAAAAGATAATAATAATAATAATAATAATCAGAACAAATACAATAGGCTTTCCACAGAAAAGTGGAAAGACCTAATAATCAGAACAAATACAATAGGCTTTCCACAGAAAAGTGGAAAGACCTAATAATATGGAAAAAACTGGAGTTGTCGTTCGTTTTCCGTTGAAAGGATAGATAGCACACAACCTATATTCAGTTGTAAGTGGAGGGTTAAAAAAAAAAGGGGGGGGGGGCAAAAGGGGGTCTCGGGGAGATTTTTTTAATTTTTTTATTAACGGAACAGAATGGTTAAAAAGGTTTTTTACAATATAAATCAATTGCTTTTTTAAAGCAATTGTAGGGGGTCTTTCCCCCTTTAAAATTAATTGAATTTGGGGGGGGGGGGGTGTTTGTTTGTTTGTTTGTTTGTTTGTTTGTTTGTTTGTTTCTGTATGGGGTCTATATTATTGTTACCGGAGAAGTTTCATGTTTAGTTTGGAAAGTTTTTCTTTTATTTTAGGTACAGCGCGCGCGCCACATCACGTGACACGGGTTTATAATAACGAAAAGATAGTCTTTTTATTCCTTTTTAGGTGGGGACTTTGAACAGACAACATGTATAGAGACGGAATGCACACAATGTAATTTCTTTTGTCATTGTAGGAAATTGACATTTTGATGACAGTTCACAAACAGTGCATGATTTGGATTTATTTGATCCGGTGTAACTTTAAAACACATTTATGGATTATTTTCTGATAATGTACATTTTTCAGCACCTGTTTGTAACACAGATTAGTATTTCAATCTCGGAGCGGACATTTTATTGTAGGCTTTTACTGAAATTTACG
>NC_086381.1:56607930-56617988 GCF_036588685.1 Mytilus trossulus | reverse complement strand
CCTATAAAATTTCATCGAATCGCTTCGATCCAAATTAGCGAAAAATTCCTGAGGATGTAACGAACAATTTGTAAAAAGAATTTTGTCGCTTTCTTATTTTGTTACGAAGGAGATGCACACACATGACAAACAGTGAATAGGGAGATAACTCTTACAAAGAAAATGGTTCGGCTTAGCAGGGTGAAATTTAAAAGCGCATAACCTATACGATACAATATGAAAAAAATCTAAGCGACATATTGCGAAACAAACATTTATCGCAAGAACAAAATTTGGCGGAAGAAAAAAAAAAAAAAGATAATAATAATAATAATAATAATCAGAACAAATACAATAGGCTTTCCACAGAAAAGTGGAAAGACCTAATAATCAGAACAAATACAATAGGCTTTCCACAGAAAAGTGGAAAGACCTAATAATATGGAAAAAACTGGAGTTGTCGTTCGTTTTCCGTTGAAAGGATAGATAGCACACAACCTATATTCAGTTGTAAGTGGAGGGTTAAAAAAAAAAGGGGGGGGGGGCAAAAGGGGGTCTCGGGGAGATTTTTTTAATTTTTTTATTAACGGAACAGAATGGTTAAAAAGGTTTTTTACAATATAAATCAATTGCTTTTTTAAAGCAATTGTAGGGGGTCTTTCCCCCTTTAAAATTAATTGAATTTGGGGGGGGGGGGGTGTTTGTTTGTTTGTTTGTTTGTTTGTTTGTTTGTTTGTTTCTGTATGGGGTCTATATTATTGTTACCGGAGAAGTTTCATGTTTAGTTTGGAAAGTTTTTCTTTTATTTTAGGTACAGCGCGCGCGCCACATCACGTGACACGGGTTTATAATAACGAAAAGATAGTCTTTTTATTCCTTTTTAGGTGGGGACTTTGAACAGACAACATGTATAGAGACGGAATGCACACAATGTAATTTCTTTTGTCATTGTAGGAAATTGACATTTTGATGACAGTTCACAAACAGTGCATGATTTGGATTTATTTGATCCGGTGTAACTTTAAAACACATTTATGGATTATTTTCTGATAATGTACATTTTTCAGCACCTGTTTGTAACACAGATTAGTATTTCAATCTCGGAGCGGACATTTTATTGTAGGCTTTTACTGAAATTTACGGACCTAGCAAGCAATTTTTACGGCATTGCAATTTTTTTTCTCTAGGAAAAGCTTTGAGAGATATCTGCACCAAATTTTTTTACAAACTTTTAGTACATGTATGCCCTGCTGACTGCAAATTTTGAGGTCGATTGTATTCGTAGTTTCAGAGTACATGTGGATTTTTTTTTCAGAAGTGACGCAAGAACAATATTAAATTTCAATTTTTCATGAAACATGATTGATTGATCATGAAACATGATTGATTGATCATGATCATGATTGATTGACCATGATTGATTGATTGATTTATTGATTAGTTGGTTGGTTGGTAAAACACGTTGGATAGGGCCAATTCAAACAGCGAAAAAGAAACAAAAAAGATCTTGGACCCTATATTAAACACACGAGACGGAAACATGATTGATTGATTGGTTGGTTGGTTGGTTGGTTGGTTGGTTGGTTGGTTGGTTGGTTGGTTAAACACGTTGGATAGGGCCAATTGAAACAGCGAAAAAGAAACAAAGAAGATCTTGGACCTTATATTAAACACACGAGACGAGACGGAAACTTGATTGATCATGATTGATTGATTGATTGATTGATTGATTGATTGATTGATTGATTGATTGGTTGGTTGGTTGGTTGGTTGGTTGGTTGGTTGGTTAAACACGTTGGATAGGGCCAATTGAAACAGCGAAAAAGAAACAAAGAAGATCTTGGACCCTATATTAAACACACGAGACGAGACGGAAACTTGATTGATTGATCATGATTGATTGATTGATTGATTGATTGATTGATTGATTGGTTGGTTGGTTGGTTGGTTGGTTGGTTGGTTGGTTGGTTGGTTGGTTGGTTAAACACGTTGGATAGGGCCAATTGAAACAGCGAAAAAGAAACAAAGAAGATCTTGGACCCTATATTAAACACACGAGACGAGACGGAAACATGATTGATTGATCATGATTGATTGATCATGATTGATTGATTGATTGATTGATTGATTGATTGGTTGGTTGGTTGGTTGGTTAAACACGTTGGAAAGGGTCAATTGAAACAGCGAAAAAGAAACAAAGGAGATCTTGAACCCTATATTAAACACATGAGACGGAAACATGATTGATTGATTGATTAATCATGATCATGATTGGTTGATTGATCATGATCATGATTTGTTGATTGATCATTATTGATTGATCATGATTGGTTGGTTGGTTGGTTGGTTGGCAAACACACATAAAAATCTTCAAGTCGTGCCCCAAATCACATATGTACATGACCTTGACCTTTGACCTTGTGACCTTTGTCAAGGTCATTGCTTCACAATGTCATTGCAAAAGACCCTATGGGTCAAGGACCTTTTGTTTAAGTGTTTTGCCTAATAATGGCTTTTTATAAACCATCAATGGGGGTTATGTCCCTTACATAATGGTAAAACCAATACAGTCATAATGTAACAAAGTTGCCCCTTGAAGTACTGAACATTTTTCACTGCTTAAATTTTCTGTATCTATAACCATTCAAGAATTATAGGGAAATCAAAGACATATGAAAATCTAAAATATGACCTTGACCTTTGACCTTGACCTTATTTTCTAAGTTAGGACCCAGGGGGCTCAAATAAAAACATTCCAGGGTTATACGGTTAACGGTTTATGAGTTAAAAAAACATACCGACAAATTTATTCCGTAAAGGTACATAACTCCTATAAAATTTCATCGAATCGCTTCGATCCAAATTAGCGAAAAATTCCTGAGGATGTAACGAACAATTTGTAAAAAGAATTTTGTCGCTTTCTTATTTTGTTACGAAGGAGATGCACACACATGACAAACAGTGAATAGGGAGATAACTCTTACAAAGAAAATGGTTCGGCTTAGCAGGGTGAAATTTAAAAGCGCATAACCTATACGATACAATATGAAAAAAATCTAAGCGACATATTGCGAAACAAACATTTATCGCAAGAACAAAATTTGGCGGAAGAAAAAAAAAAAAAAGATAATAATAATAATAATAATAATCAGAACAAATACAATAGGCTTTCCACAGAAAAGTGGAAAGACCTAATAATCAGAACAAATACAATAGGCTTTCCACAGAAAAGTGGAAAGACCTAATAATATGGAAAAAACTGGAGTTGTCGTTCGTTTTCCGTTGAAAGGATAGATAGCACACAACCTATATTCAGTTGTAAGTGGAGGGTTAAAAAAAAAAGGGGGGGGGGGCAAAAGGGGGTCTCGGGGAGATTTTTTTAATTTTTTTATTAACGGAACAGAATGGTTAAAAAGGTTTTTTACAATATAAATCAATTGCTTTTTTAAAGCAATTGTAGGGGGTCTTTCCCCCTTTAAAATTAATTGAATTTGGGGGGGGGGGGGGTGTTTGTTTGTTTGTTTGTTTGTTTGTTTGTTTGTTTGTTTCTGTATGGGGTCTATATTATTGTTACCGGAGAAGTTTCATGTTTAGTTTGGAAAGTTTTTCTTTTATTTTAGGTACAGCGCGCGCGCCACATCACGTGACACGGGTTTATAATAACGAAAAGATAGTCTTTTTATTCCTTTTTAGGTGGGGACTTTGAACAGACAACATGTATAGAGACGGAATGCACACAATGTAATTTCTTTTGTCATTGTAGGAAATTGACATTTTGATGACAGTTCACAAACAGTGCATGATTTGGATTTATTTGATCCGGTGTAACTTTAAAACACATTTATGGATTATTTTCTGATAATGTACATTTTTCAGCACCTGTTTGTAACACAGATTAGTATTTCAATCTCGGAGCGGACATTTTATTGTAGGCTTTTACTGAAATTTACGGACCTAGCAAGCAATTTTTACGGCATTGCAATTTTTTTTCTCTAGGAAAAGCTTTGAGAGATATCTGCACCAAATTTTTTTACAAACTTTTAGTACATGTATGCCCTGCTGACTGCAAATTTTGAGGTCGATTGTATTCGTAGTTTCAGAGTACATGTGGATTTTTTTTTCAGAAGTGACGCAAGAACAATATTAAATTTCAATTTTTCATGAAACATGATTGATTGATCATGAAACATGATTGATTGATCATGATCATGATTGATTGACCATGATTGATTGATTGATTTATTGATTAGTTGGTTGGTTGGTAAAACACGTTGGATAGGGCCAATTCAAACAGCGAAAAAGAAACAAAAAAGATCTTGGACCCTATATTAAACACACGAGACGGAAACATGATTGATTGATTGGTTGGTTGGTTGGTTGGTTGGTTGGTTGGTTGGTTGGTTGGTTAAACACGTTGGATAGGGCCAATTGAAACAGCGAAAAAGAAACAAAGAAGATCTTGGACCTTATATTAAACACACGAGACGAGACGGAAACTTGATTGATCATGATTGATTGATTGATTGATTGATTGATTGATTGATTGATTGATTGATTGGTTGGTTGGTTGGTTGGTTGGTTGGTTGGTTGGTTAAACACGTTGGATAGGGCCAATTGAAACAGCGAAAAAGAAACAAAGAAGATCTTGGACCCTATATTAAACACACGAGACGAGACGGAAACTTGATTGATTGATCATGATTGATTGATTGATTGATTGATTGATTGATTGATTGGTTGGTTGGTTGGTTGGTTGGTTGGTTGGTTGGTTGGTTGGTTGGTTGGTTAAACACGTTGGATAGGGCCAATTGAAACAGCGAAAAAGAAACAAAGAAGATCTTGGACCCTATATTAAACACACGAGACGAGACGGAAACATGATTGATTGATCATGATTGATTGATCATGATTGATTGATTGATTGATTGATTGATTGATTGGTTGGTTGGTTGGTTGGTTAAACACGTTGGAAAGGGTCAATTGAAACAGCGAAAAAGAAACAAAGGAGATCTTGAACCCTATATTAAACACATGAGACGGAAACATGATTGATTGATTGATTAATCATGATCATGATTGGTTGATTGATCATGATCATGATTTGTTGATTGATCATTATTGATTGATCATGATTGGTTGGTTGGTTGGTTGGTTGGCAAACACACATAAAAATCTTCAAGTCGTGCCCCAAATCACATATGTACATGACCTTGACCTTTGACCTTGTGACCTTTGTCAAGGTCATTGCTTCACAATGTCATTGCAAAAGACCCTATGGGTCAAGGACCTTTTGTTTAAGTGTTTTGCCTAATAATGGCTTTTTATAAACCATCAATGGGGGTTATGTCCCTTACATAATGGTAAAACCAATACAGTCATAATGTAACAAAGTTGCCCCTTGAAGTACTGAACATTTTTCACTGCTTAAATTTTCTGTATCTATAACCATTCAAGAATTATAGGGAAATCAAAGACATATGAAAATCTAAAATATGACCTTGACCTTTGACCTTGACCTTATTTTCTAAGTTAGGACCCAGGGGGCTCAAATAAAAACATTCCAGGGTTATACGGTTAACGGTTTATGAGTTAAAAAAACATACCGACAAATTTATTCCGTAAAGGTACATAACTCCTATAAAATTTCATCGAATCGCTTCGATCCAAATTAGCGAAAAATTCCTGAGGATGTAACGAACAATTTGTAAAAAGAATTTTGTCGCTTTCTTATTTTGTTACGAAGGAGATGCACACACATGACAAACAGTGAATAGGGAGATAACTCTTACAAAGAAAATGGTTCGGCTTAGCAGGGTGAAATTTAAAAGCGCATAACCTATACGATACAATATGAAAAAAATCTAAGCGACATATTGCGAAACAAACATTTATCGCAAGAACAAAATTTGGCGGAAGAAAAAAAAAAAAAAGATAATAATAATAATAATAATAATCAGAACAAATACAATAGGCTTTCCACAGAAAAGTGGAAAGACCTAATAATCAGAACAAATACAATAGGCTTTCCACAGAAAAGTGGAAAGACCTAATAATATGGAAAAAACTGGAGTTGTCGTTCGTTTTCCGTTGAAAGGATAGATAGCACACAACCTATATTCAGTTGTAAGTGGAGGGTTAAAAAAAAAAGGGGGGGGGGGCAAAAGGGGGTCTCGGGGAGATTTTTTTAATTTTTTTATTAACGGAACAGAATGGTTAAAAAGGTTTTTT
The DNA here is from genome assembly GCF_036588685.1 of Mytilus trossulus. NCBI lineage: Eukaryota > Metazoa > Mollusca > Bivalvia > Mytilida > Mytilidae > Mytilus > Mytilus trossulus. The sequence goes on along the minus strand of NC_086381.1, from coordinate 56,611,781 downwards.
ACAATATAAATCAATTGCTTTTTTAAAGCAATTGTAGGGGGTCTTTCCCCCTTTAAAATTAATTGAATTTGGGGGGGGGGGGGTGTTTGTTTGTTTGTTTGTTTGTTTGTTTGTTTGTTTGTTTCTGTATGGGGTCTATATTATTGTTACCGGAGAAGTTTCATGTTTAGTTTGGAAAGTTTTTCTTTTATTTTAGGTACAGCGCGCGCGCCACATCACGTGACACGGGTTTATAATAACGAAAAGATAGTCTTTTTATTCCTTTTTAGGTGGGGACTTTGAACAGACAACATGTATAGAGACGGAATGCACACAATGTAATTTCTTTTGTCATTGTAGGAAATTGACATTTTGATGACAGTTCACAAACAGTGCATGATTTGGATTTATTTGATCCGGTGTAACTTTAAAACACATTTATGGATTATTTTCTGATAATGTACATTTTTCAGCACCTGTTTGTAACACAGATTAGTATTTCAATCTCGGAGCGGACATTTTATTGTAGGCTTTTACTGAAATTTACGGACCTAGCAAGCAATTTTTACGGCATTGCAATTTTTTTTCTCTAGGAAAAGCTTTGAGAGATATCTGCACCAAATTTTTTTACAAACTTTTAGTACATGTATGCCCTGCTGACTGCAAATTTTGAGGTCGATTGTATTCGTAGTTTCAGAGTACATGTGGATTTTTTTTTCAGAAGTGACGCAAGAACAATATTAAATTTCAATTTTTCATGAAACATGATTGATTGATCATGAAACATGATTGATTGATCATGATCATGATTGATTGACCATGATTGATTGATTGATTTATTGATTAGTTGGTTGGTTGGTAAAACACGTTGGATAGGGCCAATTCAAACAGCGAAAAAGAAACAAAAAAGATCTTGGACCCTATATTAAACACACGAGACGGAAACATGATTGATTGATTGGTTGGTTGGTTGGTTGGTTGGTTGGTTGGTTGGTTGGTTGGTTGGTTAAACACGTTGGATAGGGCCAATTGAAACAGCGAAAAAGAAACAAAGAAGATCTTGGACCTTATATTAAACACACGAGACGAGACGGAAACTTGATTGATCATGATTGATTGATTGATTGATTGATTGATTGATTGATTGATTGATTGATTGATTGGTTGGTTGGTTGGTTGGTTGGTTGGTTGGTTGGTTAAACACGTTGGATAGGGCCAATTGAAACAGCGAAAAAGAAACAAAGAAGATCTTGGACCCTATATTAAACACACGAGACGAGACGGAAACTTGATTGATTGATCATGATTGATTGATTGATTGATTGATTGATTGATTGATTGGTTGGTTGGTTGGTTGGTTGGTTGGTTGGTTGGTTGGTTGGTTGGTTGGTTAAACACGTTGGATAGGGCCAATTGAAACAGCGAAAAAGAAACAAAGAAGATCTTGGACCCTATATTAAACACACGAGACGAGACGGAAACATGATTGATTGATCATGATTGATTGATCATGATTGATTGATTGATTGATTGATTGATTGATTGGTTGGTTGGTTGGTTGGTTAAACACGTTGGAAAGGGTCAATTGAAACAGCGAAAAAGAAACAAAGGAGATCTTGAACCCTATATTAAACACATGAGACGGAAACATGATTGATTGATTGATTAATCATGATCATGATTGGTTGATTGATCATGATCATGATTTGTTGATTGATCATTATTGATTGATCATGATTGGTTGGTTGGTTGGTTGGTTGGCAAACACACATAAAAATCTTCAAGTCGTGCCCCAAATCACATATGTACATGACCTTGACCTTTGACCTTGTGACCTTTGTCAAGGTCATTGCTTCACAATGTCATTGCAAAAGACCCTATGGGTCAAGGACCTTTTGTTTAAGTGTTTTGCCTAATAATGGCTTTTTATAAACCATCAATGGGGGTTATGTCCCTTACATAATGGTAAAACCAATACAGTCATAATGTAACAAAGTTGCCCCTTGAAGTACTGAACATTTTTCACTGCTTAAATTTTCTGTATCTATAACCATTCAAGAATTATAGGGAAATCAAAGACATATGAAAATCTAAAATATGACCTTGACCTTTGACCTTGACCTTATTTTCTAAGTTAGGACCCAGGGGGCTCAAATAAAAACATTCCAGGGTTATACGGTTAACGGTTTATGAGTTAAAAAAACATACCGACAAATTTATTCCGTAAAGGTACATAACTCCTATAAAATTTCATCGAATCGCTTCGATCCAAATTAGCGAAAAATTCCTGAGGATGTAACGAACAATTTGTAAAAAGAATTTTGTCGCTTTCTTATTTTGTTACGAAGGAGATGCACACACATGACAAACAGTGAATAGGGAGATAACTCTTACAAAGAAAATGGTTCGGCTTAGCAGGGTGAAATTTAAAAGCGCATAACCTATACGATACAATATGAAAAAAATCTAAGCGACATATTGCGAAACAAACATTTATCGCAAGAACAAAATTTGGCGGAAGAAAAAAAAAAAAAAGATAATAATAATAATAATAATAATCAGAACAAATACAATAGGCTTTCCACAGAAAAGTGGAAAGACCTAATAATCAGAACAAATACAATAGGCTTTCCACAGAAAAGTGGAAAGACCTAATAATATGGAAAAAACTGGAGTTGTCGTTCGTTTTCCGTTGAAAGGATAGATAGCACACAACCTATATTCAGTTGTAAGTGGAGGGTTAAAAAAAAAAGGGGGGGGGGCAAAAGGGGGTCTCGGGGAGATTTTTTTAATTTTTTTATTAACGGAACAGAATGGTTAAAAAGGTTTTTTACAATATAAATCAATTGCTTTTTTAAAGCAATTGTAGGGGGTCTTTCCCCCTTTAAAATTAATTGAATTTGGGGGGGGGGGGGTGTTTGTTTGTTTGTTTGTTTGTTTGTTTGTTTGTTTGTTTCTGTATGGGGTCTATATTATTGTTACCGGAGAAGTTTCATGTTTAGTTTGGAAAGTTTTTCTTTTATTTTAGGTACAGCGCGCGCGCCACATCACGTGACACGGGTTTATAATAACGAAAAGATAGTCTTTTTATTCCTTTTTAGGTGGGGACTTTGAACAGACAACATGTATAGAGACGGAATGCACACAATGTAATTTCTTTTGTCATTGTAGGAAATTGACATTTTGATGACAGTTCACAAACAGTGCATGATTTGGATTTATTTGATCCGGTGTAACTTTAAAACACATTTATGGATTATTTTCTGATAATGTACATTTTTCAGCACCTGTTTGTAACACAGATTAGTATTTCAATCTCGGAGCGGACATTTTATTGTAGGCTTTTACTGAAATTTACGGACCTAGCAAGCAATTTTTACGGCATTGCAATTTTTTTTCTCTAGGAAAAGCTTTGAGAGATATCTGCACCAAATTTTTTTACAAACTTTTAGTACATGTATGCCCTGCTGACTGCAAATTTTGAGGTCGATTGTATTCGTAGTTTCAGAGTACATGTGGATTTTTTTTTCAGAAGTGACGCAAGAACAATATTAAATTTCAATTTTTCATGAAACATGATTGATTGATCATGAAACATGATTGATTGATCATGATCATGATTGATTGACCATGATTGATTGATTGATTTATTGATTAGTTGGTTGGTTGGTAAAACACGTTGGATAGGGCCAATTCAAACAGCGAAAAAGAAACAAAAAAGATCTTGGACCCTATATTAAACACACGAGACGGAAACATGATTGATTGATTGGTTGGTTGGTTGGTTGGTTGGTTGGTTGGTTGGTTGGTTGGTTGGTTAAACACGTTGGATAGGGCCAATTGAAACAGCGAAAAAGAAACAAAGAAGATCT